>NC_080540.1:115028060-115300560 GCF_028640845.1 Ahaetulla prasina
AATTGGGCCAAATTGAATAGGTTTTTTTAAAATTGTTTTTAATTGTATATTGTATTTATTTACCGTTGTTTTAGTTGGCTGTAAACTGCCCTGAGTCCTTCGGGAGAAGGACGGTATAGAAATTAAATTATTATTATTATAAAAGGTTTACTAGCATTCTGCTCACATGGGACAAAAGAAATCAGGAGACTGAGTCCTAGGCATGCCTTAGGCATGAAAGCCAGCTATGTGACTTTGGACCAGGCATTCTCTTTCAGCCCAACACAGGATGGTCTTGTGGGGAAAATAGGAGGGAGGAATGAATATTATGTATGTTTGCCACCTTGAATTATTTATAAAAAAATAATAAAGGTGGGATTTAAAAAAATATTTGAAAAAGTTATTAACTTTATATGCATATGTGTACATTAATCTATCCATTAACTTTTTATAAATATTTATGATGTGGCTCCAGAGTATTGCAGGTACTCTTGCTCTTAATCTGACTAGTAGGTTTTCTAGAGAGAAACTATTTAGAGCGCCACACTTCTGAGAAATGAAGCGAACTGAAGCTAGAAGATACTGCTATTCCACAAAGGCATTGAAGCTTTGGAATAACCTCAGGCTATCATCCTCCTGGTTAGTCCTATGGGAAAATATTAGAGTCTGGGAAATACGCATGTACATTGAATTGGTTGATAGCTGAGCAATAAGTGATTGCTCAGCTATCAAGAGATCTGCAAAAGAAAGCTAATTCCTTTCCATGTGCAGATTTCTCTTGCAGAATAATTAAATGTCCATTTAATTTTTTATGTGACTTTTGATCAGTTTTCCTAGAAATAAACTTCCTTTTTATGGCATGCTTTTTGTGGCATATTTTGCCTTACAAACTACAGTTTGCTATTCTTGTTTCTTTAAATGAAGGAAGTAATGATAAGTAATTCTAATTCATTCTTGCATATTTTTTCCAAGATGGCGGCCTGCTTAGACGCTGCGGCTTTGAGCTCCTGGTGTCACAGTGGAGTGTGTAGGCAAAAACTAGTACATACCCGTGGGGAGTTACTAAAGATTGGATCTTCTAGTCAACTAGATATTACCAGTGACTTCCAGCGGTCTCATAATATATTTATTTATTTATTTATTTATTTATTTATTTATTTAATCATATTTGTATACCGCCCTATCTCCCGAGGGACTCAGGGCGGTTAACAGGCACTTAAAAACACATAAATACAGCATAAAAACAATATTAAAAAACTTATTCTAAAAGCCCAATAACTAAAAAATATATAAAAATAAAACCCAATTTAAAACCCGTAAATTTAAAATCTAACTCAGTCCTGCGCAAATAAATAAGTATGTTTTAAGCTCGCGGCGGAAGGTCCGAAGGTCTGGAAGCTGACGAAGTCCTGGGGGTAGCTCGTTCCAGAGGGTGGGAGCCCCACAGAGAAGGCCCTTCCCCTGGGTGTCGCCAGACGACATTGCCTCGCTGACGGCACCCTGAGGAGTCCCTCTCTATGAGAGCGCACGGGTCGGTGAGAGGTATTCGGTAGCAGTAGGCGGTCCCGTAAGTAACCCGGCCCTATGCCATGGAGCGCTTTGAAGATGGTCACCAAAACCTTGAAGCGCACCCGGAAGGCCACAGGTAGCCAGTGCAGTCTGCGCAGGATAGGTGTCATGTCAATATACCGAGTGACATAGTAAAACTGCTGGTCTCTCCATGGATTTTTGTTGGGCCTGAGAGGCAGCGTCAATGTCAAAGAGAGCAGAAGCAGAAGTGGGGATATCAGCTACCTTCTACTGCATAGTTTGGACTCCCTAAACTTTACTAAGAAAGGGGACAGATGAACTCAGGGCAAATATATTTTGAGGACAATTCAATCACATGCCAAAAGCATAACAAATTTTACAGCCCAAATCTCTGTTTTCATCTGTCAAATATATTTACTTGTCTCTTTCAGCTTGAGCCAATGCTGCCAATTTCTTAAAGATCATAGCACTATCTGGAAGACTGTCATAGTCATATTACTCACTAGGAGTTTGTTTTATATTTTGATGGCAAAACAACAATTGGTCCAATATAAAGTAATTGATCTTAAAAGTGTTCCATTTGTCACTGTCATTCCTTTGGAAACTTTGCAGCCAGCTATAAGGGCAAATTGGTGGATAAAAAAAGGACAAAAAGAATGAATGATATTTATAAGCTTTGAAAAGCATGTGCTCGCATTTGTGTCAGGAGCACCTACATGCTTCCTGGTTGAACGGAATAGCTAGGGACATCACCATTGGGGATATCCAATTGGGGGCTTCTTTCATGTCCCCATTAAGATGCCCATCAAAGTTATACCTATCTATCTATTCGTGATTGCATGCTTTCAAACTGCTAAGTCAGCAGGAGTGAAGGATGGGAGCTCATCCAGTCATGCAGCAGCATTCAGGCTTGCCGGTCATCAACTCAATATCCTAACCATGTGAGCCACCATGCTCTTTTGAAAACCTGAGTTTCAAACTTAATGCAATATACTTTCAAAGTAAGTTAACCAAAGCCTTAATAAGTAAGTTAACCAAAGTAATTTAACCAAAATTTTAGTAAGACCACACCTAGAATATTGCATCCAGTTTTGGTCACCATACTATAAAAAAGATGTTGAGAGAAAAGAGATCAAGAGAAGAGCAACCAAGATGATTAGGGAACTGGAGACTAAAACATATGAAGAATGGTTACAGGAACTGGGCATGGCTAGTCTAGTGAAGAGAACACACCAGGGGAGACATGATTTAAGTGTTCCAATATTTGAGGGGCTGCCACAGAGAGGAGGGGGCCAAGCTATTTTCCAAAGCACCTGAAAGCCAGACAAGGAATAATGGATGGAAACTGATCAAGGAAAAATTCAACCTAGAAATAAGGAAAAATTTTCTGACGGTGAGAGCAATCAACAGCTTGATTTCGGAAGTTGTGGGAGCTTCATCATTGGAAGCTTTCAAGAAGAGACTGGACTGCCATTTGTCAGAAATGGTATAGGGACTCCTGTTTGGGCAGGGGGTTGGACTAGAAGATGTACAAGGTCCCTTCCAACTCTGTTCATCTGTTAAAGCCATAATGCCAACATTGGAGATGGGGGTGAATCATTAATTAAAGAGAATGCATCAGAGCTTGATCTTCATTCTAGTGAATCGTGCTGTTGTTTCCACTGCTGTCACCCACATCTCACCAGGTTTGTTACACACAGAAAGAAAAATAAAGTAATCTACACTGTAATTTTAATAGTGTAAAAGTACTTGACTTTCTCATAGATATTTGCTGCTGCTCACTACATTCTTTTCCAAATTTCTGAGAGATGCTGTGAAACTAATGTTGCTAGGGGAAGGGTTTCAATCCATCCATGGTACCTAATTGACTGATGTTAGGACACTGATGGCTACAATCACAAGAAACTGAAAGTTAAAGATTAATGCTGAAGATTTGACTGTTTATGCTTTTAAATGAACAATGTGAATAATTACAATATTATTGTATTGTGGATTTTGAAGGGAAATATGCCCTTGTTCAATTCATTTCTCATCAAGGCGTCTGCTTACTCCTCCCCCATATATAGTGTAAGACATTCCAGAACACAAAAGGCAGACATTTTTAGCTAAAATTATGCTAGGGGAGGTGTGCCTTTTCTGTCAAACAAAAAGTGGTTTCATTCAATCTGCTGCATGTCAGAAACAGTCTTTCCGTGGTGATATATTGCTTCTGATTGTTTTTAAAAATTCATTCAGACTTGCAGTTAACATCTCAGTTTTTGTATTGTTTGCCTTACAGTTGTTATTTCTATAGATTCCATGTTAAAATGATACTTTAACCAGAGTCACACTCATAGGAATGCATTCCATGAATTTCAGCTCCAACTAGGGCTGAAACCCAGCAGGTTCTGACAGGTTCTGGAGAATCAGTAGTGGAAATTTTGAGCAGTTCAGAGAACCAGCAAATACCATCTCTGGCTGGTCCCAGAGTGGGGTGGAAATGGTGATTTTGCAATATCCTCTGAAGTCTGTGTCTTTCTTGTTGGGTTGTAGAACCGAACCAGACAGTTATACAGGTGCAAATGACAGACTCAATAATTCTTCTGTAGAACTGAATCAGCAGCTCCTTGGGCAGTTTGAGCTTACTGAGTTGGCGCAGAAAGAACATTCTTTGTTGTCCTTTTTTGATGATGTTTTTGATGTTAGCTGTCCATTTTAGATCTTGCGATATGATAGAACCTAGAAATTTAAAGGTTTCTACTGTTGATACTGTGTTGTCTAGTATTGTGAGAGGTGGAAGTATGGAAGGGTTTCTCCTAAAGTCTACCACCATTTCTACGGTTTTGAGTGTGTTCAGTTCCAGATTGTTTTGGTTGCACCACAAGGCTAGTCGTTCGACCTCTCGTCTATATGTGGATTCGTCATTGTCTCGAATGAGACCAATCACTGTTGTGTCATCTGCGAACTTCAGTAGCTTAACAGATGGATCGTTGGAGATGCAGTCATTGGTATACAGAGAGAAGAGAAGTGGGGAGAGCACACAGCCTTGGGGGGGGGGCCCTGTGCTAATTGTACAGGTATTTGATGTGATCTTGCTTAGCTTCACCTGCTGCTTCCTGTTTGTTAGGAAGCTTGTGATCCACTTACAAGTCTGTTCTTGTACCTGTAGCTGGTTTAGCTTAGTTAGAAGAATGTCTGGAATGATGGTATTGAATGCTGAACTAAAGTCTACAAAGAGGACCCTTGCATAGGTCTTTGGAGACTCAAGATGTTGTAGGATGTAGTGTAGAGTAGTGTAGATGTAGTGTAGTGTACACTACACTACATCTACTACTACTACTACACTACTAGTGTACTACACCACTACACTAGTGTAGTGTAGTATAGATGTAGTGTAATGTAGTGTAGAACAGTTTCTTCCCGAATGCCGTCACTCTGCTAAACAAATAATTCCCTCAACACTGTTAAACTATTGACTATATCTGCACTATTATTAATCTTCTCATCATTCCCATCACCCATCTCCTTCCACTTATGACTGTAACTTTGTTGCTTGTATCCTTACAATTTATATTGATATTGTTTCCTGATTTCTTATTTTTACCCTATGACTATTATTAAGTGTTGTACCTTAGAATTCTTGATGAATGTATTTTTTTCTTTATGTACACTGAGAGCATATGCACCAAGACAAATTCCTTGTGTGTCCAATCACAGTTGGCCAATAAAAAATTCTATTCTAGTCTATCAGTGGAAGCTTTTAAGAAGAGAATGGGCAGTCATTTGTCTGAAATGGTATAGGGCTTCCTGCTTGAGCAGGGGGTTGGACTAGATGACCCCCTTGGCCCCTTCCAATTCTTATTAGGTATCTGTTCCTGTCCTAGCAGTTTTATTTAAAAAAAATGAAGTCGAGGAAATGAGAAGAAAACAACATCAATTAAAGATTAATCTTGATTCATTTCATTGGATGAAGTTTCAGCCCCAGTAAATGTGTCTAGTTGGGTTGACGTTAAAACAAAAGTATGGGTCAATTTCAAATGTAACACAAGGAGAACAATTATTTGTGCTTATATTACTGGAAATCTGTCTAAAATTAATCATAAACTGCTTGAAAAAGCTTAAAACTATTTTTGCCAAACAATGGTATACTTCACTTGCAGTTTGAAGTTTCTTCTGACAATATTTAAATGCAAAGAAGGATAAGAAGGAATTGTTGCAATAGAGGAAGAGAGAGAGCTGTAAATTAAACCATTGTTGCATATTCAAATTTTCTGTAGACTGTGCACAATTCAATTACTGCTCAGTTTAAACAGATTATACTTTCATTAGCATGACAAGATATAGACATACTGATGAAGTATACAAAATAGTGGTCCCTTCAGGTATTTGCCAGGATAGGTTTCATCCTGCTTTTGTTTGTGAAATACATTTTTGAAATAATTTGTCACTGAGTGATGCCTCAGTAGAATATAAGGATTTATATTCATGACAGGCTCATGTAATTTGCATGACTATTTTCTTTATCCAGATCTATTTCACATTCCTCCTTCCATTTATTTTTAACATGACCATACTATAATTACCAGAAAGAATTCTCAACTTTGGAATTCCTCAGTTTATGAAATATAGATTATTATTATTACCTATTCCTTAGTGCATGCGGTGTTCCACTGAAGTCTCATAATTAGGATTTTTACTAGACAACCCATGGTCCACTGGGTCATCCTTTTCGCATATAATATAGGCTGGTCTCCTCATAACCTCAGTGGGGTCTTGTCTTCCTAAACTGAGATGCAGAATTGCCTGCCATTTTGACAGAAAAATGGAAATAAAGGGAGCTGTGGACTGCAAAGAACACTGCATCCCCATTTCCCATCCTGGTGTGTCCCCAAGGGTCTCCTCCTTCCAGGGTGGAAGACAACTCACCTATTAACTGCTGGAGCCCACCAGGCAGCCTTACCTCAACAGCAGGCATCTGAATCACCGCCTCTTTCTTCCCTTGCCACCGATTGCTTGCTCATCAACTGAACAGGTGCAGCGACCAGAGAGAGGCATGAAATTGGGTGGAGAGGTGCCTCTCCTGCTTTTGCTTCTACCATGCAACCTATGGGTTTCTAGGAAGTTGCATTTGGAAATCATGATTACTGCAGCAGCCATAATTTTGCAACTACCACTGGTGTGTAGAGCCTTGAAATTTAAATTTAATGAGAATAATGCTTCCCAGATTTTGGATGCATTTTTTAAATTAGCCCATTTGATATACATTGATTCTAAAATTCTTGTCTTATGATGCACCATTTCACCAAACTAAAAGATACAAACAGACAAGAGAGCTTTAGTAGTATATAGATAGGACTCCTAAACCTATGTGAGGCAGTTTGACTTCTCCTTAATGAAACCCTTCAAAGTGCTATACAGCCTGAGTGATCACTGTCATCTTTTTTATAATACTGAAAATTTGAAAATCAAAATTTTATTATTTATATTCCCTTTTAAGTGTTGAACTATTTTAAGTTCAAAATAATGTTGATTTTTGGTGACTGCCTGGACATGTCCCTGTAAGTTTATTAGCAGTATTTTCTAAAGTGATTTGCCTTGCCTTCTTCCCAGGACTAAGAGAGGCTCACTGGCCCAAGGTCACCCAGCTGGCTTTGTGCTTAAGGCAAGATGACTAGATCAGGGGTCTCCAACCTTGGCCACTTTAAGCCTGGAGGACTTCAACTCTCAGAATTCCCCAGCCAGCTTTGCAAGGTTGGAGACCCCTGGACTAGATGTCATGGTCTCCTGGTGTCTAACCCAGGGTCTTTAATCAATACATGGACTGTCATAGTCCCTCTTAATAGATAGGAAATGGAAGTTTAATCTGTTTTGAATAACTCTTTGCTCTTACCTTTATTCATTGATATCCATATCTCTACATTGTAAATGATTCAATAAATCTCTCTCACAGCTAAAATCATAGCAGAATTATCTATTTTCAGAGGAAGAAGTGTATTGTTTCAGTGGTCATTATAAAATTTCTAGGATGAAGGAAGCTCTTCAATTGGAGAACAATTCAAGTGAAGAAAATGGTTCTGAGAGACTTCTTCTTTCCCAATTATTTATTATTATTTATTTAATCAAATTTATATACCGCCCTATCTCCCGAAGGACTCCCAATGGCTCTGACTTTAATGCTGGCTTAGAGACACAAGTCAAATTCTCCTTGTGACAATTCTGGATTCACCATCAATATTTCAAAGACTGAAGTTATGCACCAGCCTGCTCCTCATCCACTGTATGCAGAATCCAAAATCACAACGAAAGAGCAGAAATTACAGGGAGTGGACCAGTTCAATTACCTTAGCGCAGGGGTCTGCAAACTTGGCTCTTTTAAGACTTGTGGACTTCAACTCCCAGAGTTCCTCAAACAGCTTTGCTGGCTGAGGACCTCTGGGAATTGAAGTCCACAAGTCTTAAAAGAACCAAGTTTGCAGACCCCTGCCTTAGCTGTACCCTCTCTTGAGCAGTGACCATTAATATAGAACTACAGATCATTAAAGCAAGTTCTGTTTTTGGCAGAGCGCGTTCCACTATGTAGAAATATTGTGGAATTAGGCCAGCAAGACAACTCCACATCTCTAGAGCTGTAGTACTCACCCTTCTACATGCCTGTGAAATGTGGACTATGTATCAAAGGCATGTAAGAGGAGCTGAATCATTTCCATATGACTTGTCTTCACAGAATATTAGGCATCAGATGGCTAGATGGCTAGACGGGGGGGCAGAGGTCGGCCCCAAGATGCCTCACTTGTGGGGTTCCTCAGGGGTCGATTCTCTTGCCCCTCTTGTTCAACATCTATATGAAGCCGCTGGGTGAGATCATCAGTGGTTTCGGTGTGAGGTACCAACTGTACGCTGACGACACTCAGCTGTACTTTTCCACACCGGACCACCCCAATGAAGCTATCAAGGTGTTGTCCCGGTGTCTGGAGGCCGTACAGGTCTGGATGGGGAGAAACAGGCTCAAGCTCAATCCCTCCAAGACGGAGTGGCTGTGGATGCCGGCATCCCGGTACAGTCAGCTGCAGCCGCGGCTGACTGTTGGGGGCGAGTCATTGGCCCCAATGGAGAGGGTGCGCAATCTGGGCGTTCTCCTGGATGGACGGCTGTCTTTTGAAGACCATTTGATGGCCGTCTCCAGGAGAGCCTTCCACCAGGTTCGCCTGGTGCACCAGTTGCGCCCCTTTCTAGACCGGGATGCCTTGTGCACGGTCACTCATGCTCTCGTGACATCTCGCCTGGACTACTGCAATGCTCTCTACATGGGGCTCCCCTTGAGGAGCACCCGGAGACTCCAGGTAGTTCAGAATGCGGCTGCGCGGGTGATAGAGGGAGCCCCTCGTGGCTCCCATGTAACACCTCTCCTGCGCAGACTGCACTGGCTGCCTGTGGTTTTCCGGGTGCGCTTCAAGGTTTTGGTAATGATCTTCAAAGTGCTCCATGGCATAGGGCCGGGTTACTTACGGGACTGTCTGCTGCCACCGAATGCCTCCCACCGACCCGTGCGCTCTCACAGAGAGGACTCTCAGGGTGCCGCCGGCCAGGCAGTGCTGACTGGCGACACCCAGGGAAGGGCCTTTTCTGTGGGGCTCCCACCCTCTGGAACGAGCTTCCCCAGGACTTCGTCAACTTCCTGACCTTCGGACCTTCCGCCGCGAGCTTAAGACACATCTATTCATTTGCGCAGGACTGGACTAGGGTTTTAAATTTTTAAATGATTAAATTTTAGCTTGGGTTTTAAATTGGGTTTTATTATTTATATTTTATTTTAAATATTTGGCCTTTATAATAAGTTTTTTAGTTGAATGTTTTTATTCTGTACATTTGTGTGTTTTTATATGGCTGTACACCGCCCTGAGTCCTTAGGGAGATAGGGCGGTATAGAAATACGAATAAATAAATAAATAAATAAATAAATAAATAGATAAAATACCAGACATTGAAGTTTTCTCTAGAGCATGTCTACCATCTGTTCACACATTGCTTATGAGAGCACAGACCCTATGGGCAGGTCATATCATCCGCATGTCGGACAAGCATTTATTTATCTATTTATTTATTTATTTATTTATTTATTTATTTATTTATTTATTTATTTATTTATTTATTTAGTCACACAGTATATATAAGCATAAGCAAGAAATAATTGTACAATATATAAGCATATATATGAGTATGAGTATGTAATGACTATATTAATTGCATATAACGAAAGGAAACAATAGGACAGGAATGGTAGGCACGTTTGTGCTCTTATGCACGCCCCTTACAGACCTCTTAGGAATGGGTTGAGGTCAGTGGTAGATAGTTTTTGGTTGAAGCTTTGGGGATTTTGAGAAGAGCCCACAAAGTCAGTAGTGTATTCCAAGCATTAACAACTCTGTTACTGAAGTAATATTTTCTGCAATCAAGATTGGAGTGGTTAACATTAAGCTTAAATCTGTTGTGTCCTTGTGTATTGTTGCAATTGAACCTGAAGTAGTCTTCAACAGGAAGGACATTATAATAGATGATTCTATGAGTTAAACTCAGGTCATGTCGAAGGCGGCGTAGTTCTAAATTTTCTAAACCCAGGATTTAGAGTGGCTGTGGATACCAGTGTCCCGGCACAGTCAGCTAATTCCATCGTTGATGTAGGGGGTGAATCGTTGGCCCCCAAGGAATCGGTGTGCAATCTAGGCGTTCTCCTGGATGCATGGCTGTCTCTAGAAGACCATTTGACGGCCGTCGCCAGGGGAGCTTTTTATCAGGTTCACCTGATTCGCCAATTGCGCCCTTTCCTGGATCGGGAGTCATTATGCACAGTCATTCATGCCCTCGTTACTTCCCATCTGGATTACTGCAATGCTCTCTACATGGGGCTCCCTTTGAAGAGCACCAGGAGGCTCCAACTGGTACAGAATGTGTCCGCGTGGGGATTGAGGGAGCACCTCGTAGCTCCCATATAACACGTCTCCTGCGCAGGCTGCACTGGTTACCGGTGGTCTTCCGGGTGCGATTCAAGGTTTTGGTTATCACCTTTAAAGTGCTCCATGGCATGGGACCGGGATATCTACGGGACCGCCTGCTGCCTCCAGTTACCTCCCATCGACCAGTGCGCTCTCATAGAGAGGGCCTCCTTAGGGTGCCGTCGGCCAACCAATGTCGGTTGGCGGCCCCCAGAGGAAGAACATTCTCTGTGGGGGCTCCAGCCCTATGGAATGATCTACCTGTGGGACTTCGTCTTCTCCCTGATCTTCGGACCTTTAAGCGCGAGCTCAAAACCATTTTCTTTCATCAAGCGGGGCTGGCCTAATGATTAATTTTAATATTGAGGGTTTTTAGAGGGTTTTTTAGGGGTTTTAATCTATTATTACTTTTTATTCAACAATTTTAACATGCAGCTTATTGAATTAGATTTTTAATTGAATATTGTATTTTAAAATTTTTTGATATCTATGTTTTATTTATGCTGTACACCGCCCTGAGTCCTCGGAGAAGGGCAGTATAAAAATATAAAAAATAAAATAAAAATAAATAAATAAATTTCAAGTCTGGTGGCATAAGGTATTTTGTTGTATTCGGAGGAGTGGAGAACTCTTCTTGTAAAATATTTCTGGACACGTTCAATTGTATTGATGTCAGAAATGTGGTATGGGTTCTAAACAGTCGAGCTGTATTCAAGAATTGGTCGAGCAAATGTTTTATATGCTCTGGTTAGTAGTGTAGTGTTTTTGGAGAAAAAGCTGCGCAAGATTAGGTTTACAACTTTTAAGGCCTTTTTTGCGATGTAGTTACAGTGGGCTTTGGCACTTAGATCATTTGATATGAAAACTCCAAGATCTTTAACAGGGTGGGGGTCATCAGTAAGGTAATGTCCGTCAAGCTTGTACTTAGTGTTTAGATTCTTTTTTCCAATATGTAAGACTGAGCATTTGCTGGTTGAGATTTGGCGTTGCCAAGTTTTAGACAATTCAGATAAAAAGTCAAGGTCTTTTTGAAGGATAGCAGCATTGTTGGTAGTGTTAAATAGTTTAACATCATCGGCGAAGAGAACACAATTACTTATAATATAGTCACAGAGGTCATTTATATATAATATGATGAGTGTTGGTCCTAGAACGCTGCCTTGGGGGACACCGATATTAAAAGGAGCAGGATTTGATAGGGCATTGCCTATTTTGACACTTGTTGCCTGTTTGACAGGAACGCAGTTATCCAATTATGGAGGGGTCCGGAGATGCCATAGGATTTTAATTTTATAGAAGAAGTTTGTCGTGTACCACTGAGTCAAAGGCTTTACAGAAGTCTATGTAATTTGCATCTATTGCTTTGCCCTGATCAAGATTTGTAGTCCATATGTTTTTGCAGTGAAGAAGTTGTAGATTACAAGATAATTTTTTTCTGAAACCAAATTGTTTATTAGAGAGTAGATTGTTTGTTTCTAGGTGGAGGGTGAGGGATTGGTTGATGATTGATTCCATTACTTTGCAGGTGACACAGCATAAAGAAATTGGTCTGTAATTTTCAACTAGGCTGGGGTCTCCTTTTTTGAAGACAGGGATGACCATGGCTAGTGACCATAGATTGGGAAGGGAGCTGGTCCTGAAGGATTTTTCAAAGATTATGCTTAGGAGTTCTGCTATAACAGTGGAAAGCTTTTTTTAAGAAGTATGTACATAGTCCATCAGGTCCAATGGCTAGAGATGGTTTCAGTTTGTGAAGGCCTTTTCAACATTATCTTCTGTGAAATCTATTTGTGTTAGATTGTTGTAATCATTATTGGTATGACTGGGGAATGTTGAGTATGAGCCATTACTGTTAACAAAGATTGAGCCGAAGAATGTGTTAAAAAGGTTTGCTTTAACTGTTTCATCATTGCATTCTTTACTGTTAGATCCTGTTGTGTCCTCCCTCGCCTCCGTCCGAGTGATGGCTTAATTAGCCAGCACTATCAGCTGTGGCAGCAGAATAGCCAGTGTACGCCAAGAGCCTCTGTTATCTTCCACGACACTGGTGAGTCACTCAGAAACAAACTTCAGCTCTTAATCAGTGGATTTGCCTGTTACAAAGAGACACAGCAGCTCTCGCTGACTTTTATATTCTGTGGGGTGTGGCTCCATGACTCAGCACTTCCTGGGCCTGCCCCACCCTTGCTTCTGTTGTTCCCTCCTTCACCTGGCTTGCTTCTGGCTCCTGGAGCTGAGCCAGGGAAGCCGGTGCTCCCGAAGTAAGTCTTGATGGCCCTTTCCCTCACTGTCCAAGTCACTTCCTGGCAGCAGGCCGGGCTCGGGGGGCGCAGACACAACAGATCCTTTCAGGGGTGGGATGGATCTCGAGTCTTTAAGTTTGTTGCTTACAAAATTATAGAAAGCGCGATTGGATTTTGTGTGCAGAAGGTCTTCTTCTTGTTTGATGTGGTAATTGGTGCATTCAATCCTTATTTGGTGACATATATTTTTGTAGCGGTTTTTAAAGTTAGCTACATAGCCAGTTTTGCTTTTTTGCCAGAGGGATTTTTTGGGGGATTGAAGCTTTTTTATTGATATGGGTAATTTGTTTTTCCTGATTTTGGTGGTGATTTGTAGTACATATAGTTTAATGACTCTGTTGACTTCAAGCAGGACAATGCTATAGTGGTCTTCAGCAGTGATACAGTTAGAGAATAGAACTTGCTATGAGAGGTCAGTGTCTATAAGATCATAGTTGGCTAAAAGTTGTAGAAACTAAAAGTTGTATGAATATGAAACCTAGCCAATATTCTATTCAGAAAAAATGCATTGTATGTTGTTGTGTGTATGTTAAAAAATTTGAAAAAAACTTTTTATGTATAAAAAAACATTTTTATTTCATGTCCAGAGTAATAAATAGTGTGATCTTCTGAGTGAAACTGTCCAGATCTAGGCTATGCAATTAGATATCCTGAAGGGTTTAATTTAGCTGTGTCATAAACAATGTTAGAAAAATCCTCAGCAATTCCTTAGTAGCCTGGTGAATGCCATCAACCTGAAGGGCCCAATATCCACATTGTTTTCTTAGTCACAATGGCACAGTTTAGGGTTTTTGTTTTTTTTGGTAAAACAGAGGAACAGTTTGCCACTGTCTTCTCTGGTACAGTATGAATTGATGTCTTTGCCTTTGCTACTAAACTGGCCATCTAACTCCAACATCTTTCTGTATCTCTGCTACCTGATACAGGCACCTGCTTGCTTTTGCTGGGCTTCTGAGAGATGTACTCTCAAAACATTATCTGTCCATCCCTTACATAAACATCAATCCCCGCTATAATAAGGCTTGAGGGGACTTATTAAGTAAGTTAATAAACTTTAGGTAAAGTAAGTTACCTAAATAGAATTACCCCCTAATTCTTTTAATGCTTGCAACCTAATGAACCAGCTTTCTCAATTTGATATGTTCCTACTATTCAGACAGTACTGAGTAATTCAACAGCAAACCCCAGCCATAAAATGCCTTCTTCTGCTATCGCGAGACATATAGTAGCTACGGGTTACCAAGTTGATTCAAACACTTCATTCAAACTTTTGCTGCATGCCACAGGAACTCGTTTCTGTGTTTCGCTGAAGCGGTTGCCATCAATCGATTGAAGCCTCCTTTCTGTTTGCCAAAACAACTGTATGTCAATCTACGCCTTCCATGGGTGTAAGGTTTGTCATGGGCTGGTTTTCACCATATTTCACATGTTTAACTAACACTCTCACTAGACCCTATGTTCTATGTTGCTTTTAACCGTGTTATTATAATGTAGGTACTGACAAGTCAATACAAAATACTTGCATCTACTACTCTTCATTTTTTAATTGTATTGTTTAAATTATTAAAGGGGACTAACTGTTTTAAATATTCTAACTATGTTGGAACTGCAATTCCTAGAATTTCTAGATATCTGGGAATGTATTTTCAAATTCCACATTTGAAAAGCATGTGTTTATGGCATGATAAATTAAGTGCCTTAAATTTAAATTAGACAATTGGAAAAGCATGAAGGATTTTAGACATTCATCTATAAATGGCATTTTCTTGCTTAGCAACCAGAGATGCCAGATTCTAAATCTAGATCATGTTTTCTTCTGTGATCTCTGTGTATCTTTTTCTAGGTTCTAAGAATATCCATCTGTATAAACATCTGACAGCCTATCATCCAGAACATGCATACCTCTTTTCTATTATAATGCATTAGACAACTAATTTTATCTAACTGATATTGACTTTTGTATATAGTTGTATGCTTCTTTAGAGAAAGTGAAAATGCTGATTATTTTTTTATAAAAAGTTGGAATTATAATTGAACTGATATAGCAGGCTTGTTAAAGAAGCATAAACTAATTATATAATTAAAGAGAAGCTGAACATTTCTTGCCAGAGTTGTTATCAGGCTTCAATACACACAGGTTTTTTTACACACCAACAACTACATGTATGTGATGTACGTGTGACCATGAATGTTTCCAGAAGTTTCGAAATAGAAGATATTATGAGGAAAAGTGAGAGAGGGAGAGAGAGAGGGAGAGATGAGATGAGATGAGATTCTTAATTGAAATGTACAAACTATATAAAAGATCTATGCAAGGACTTCATGTGGTTTTGGGAACACTTTCTGACACACAACGGCAGCTGATATTTAGAGCTGAGTTTGTTTTTCCTTTTTTTATGTGACTTGTTTGAACCTGGAACAAATCTGTTGTAATGGTGGTGGTGGTTTCCAAAACTTTATTTCTTTTGAGCTATGGATGATTCATTTTCCATTGGATGAACCATTTCTGCTTCTTGAGCTGTCTCTTGTTATTCTTTGATTGGGGTTTTTTAATTTTTGGAGGTATCAACTTTTAAATGCTGTGTATGGTAACAATACATCATGGATCTTCCCTTTTTTCCCCCACAATACTTCTCATCATAATAATTGAGAGAGCCAGGGGTGCTAGCAATTATAAGAGCTGAAGTTAATTTAAAAGGATTTGATAAAGTAGTAAATAGTCTCCTTTTTGATAAACTAGAAAAAGGTTAAATGGACCCTCTCTGCACAAATTCACAGTTGACTTCAGAGATGGACAGCATATAAATTTAATAAATAACTAAAAAAATTTTTTTTTGCAAATGCCCCTATCCAAAATTGAATTTGAATGAAGTTTCAGAAAAGCTAATGTTCCACGGTGGTGGTAACTGAGCTCCCAAATATTTAGCATGGGATAAATCCTGTGTGAATTCTTCTTAATAAAAATAACTTTCTGCCTTCTTCTAGTCATCTTTTCTTTCAATACAACAATTTGAAATGTAAAACAAAGCAAAACAAACCACAACTCCCCGGTTACAGGGGAAATGTTCTTGATATGACTTTTAAGATCTCAGAAAAGCTGAACATAAGCAAGAGATGGATATTTAAACTCCCTACTGTACTGTACTCTAATCCTAACTGTTTTATTTGGCTTAAATCTAGATCTGGGGAGGGGGATTCTCAAGACCCATTTATGCAAGATTCTTTCTTCCCTTCACAAGCTACAATGAAATGCCTGGGGACCACTGGGGACCATGGAATATGTACTATCTGAGGGCTGCTGTCATGTTCTATTGGATAAAAAAAGGAAAGAGAATGGGGAAAGTATCTAAAGGTGGAACAGAGTGTCAGGGTTCTGACGGATGCCCTAATTACATTATGAGCCTCCAGACAAGCTTCAAAAGAAATCCAGTTATTTATTAGGAACTTCATGTCGGCACATTCCAAGTGAAGCCAACTCTGACCCCATGTAATTTATGCCCCAATCATGACCCTGTTTCCCCATTCCCACCAGGGTGTGTCATCAATCACATTCGCCAACGGAGCAATTTCATGGGTTGTAGAGATCACTCTCCTCTGGCCGTTGTGGGTAACCCTGGGAGACAGCCTTGAGACAGATATGTCTGGAATGTGCTTCTGTTTTTGGATGCCATGCTGCTTCATTGGATTTCCATCCCCTTGCATATGGCAACTCGAGAGCAGGCCAGGGATGTTTTGCGAGTTGATTGCTAGGGGAATTGGGGAATTGTGGAGACTAAAGATAAGTTAGCCATTGGACTTACATAGTATTTTTTTTTATGATCATCTCTGGCAAGCAGTTAAGTTGATTTGTGCAGAAGTTTGGAAAACCTGTCCATCTTTAATGGTTAAAGGTATTAAATCATTCATCCTGAAGGAAACTGTTTACCACAGTTTATATAGCCAATCAATATTCATAGGTGGAGCAATCAGCTTTCCTGCCTAGGTGGAACTCTAGCTGTTAATATGAATGCTTGAGTTATTTCTAGAAGTTTATGTTTAGAATGTAGCTCTTGAGATTATCTTATGGATATGTGATTGTCATGTCATGATTGCAGCACTGAGGAATGCATGCTCCTAATTCAAATTTAATGGACAAAATTTTCAATTACCTCACCTCTGTGTCATTAATTCATAAATTTACCCTTAAGTCAGTAGACGCTGCTGGTTGCAATCAAATAGCCATCTGCAAAAGGGAGCAAGTACAAGTTGACTTGACCTTTATTCCTTGCCATCTTCTTCCACTTCAAAATATTATTTAGAAGATTGGGGAAACTGCAGAATACAGTATACTGGTGCCAAGAAGAGACTGCAGAAAACAGAGTGATGAACATTTCATGAATGGAGTACAAGATTCACTGGCTCTCATTTTCATAGACTTCTCTTTCTATCTCAACTTTCTGTAACACAGTCTACTTCACTGACAGTAACCAAATTCTTCAGGGAATTTTTTTGGATATCTGTAGTTGAAAGAAAAAGGAAGAAGAAAATCTTCCTTTATCCCCATCTGAACCATCCCTGAATAATTAGGAAATGAGAAATCAGAGACAATCCACATGTAAGATTGTATATACCTTATATAGCACTTTATCACTTTATATATCTTATATATTATTCACAGTGTATTATTCATATTAACATTGGTTTGAAAAGACCGGGGTTTTTTTTCTACCTTGTGGAAAGTCAATATCATTTCTTCAATTTCTCCAGAATCAAATTTTCTTGAAATATTTCTCTTGACAGTTCATTCCTTCTCTCTCTCCAAGTTCACCCAATCAGTATTTTTTTTAAAAAAAGCATTCAGATTTAAGGAAGCAATAATCCACGTATAACTGTTATCACACCTCTAACATTAGCCACTTTAGAACCTACCTGACAGCAGCTTTATAGAAAAACCCAACAGTAAATGTCACTGAACACATTGAAAATAACTGCTGGGAACTGGCTAGTAAAAAGGCTATTGCTCTATTTGTTTCTGAACTAATTGACCATGCAGCAATTCAGTAGCAGTCAAGGACAGATAGAGGTCACTGTGATACAAGCTTGTTGGACATAACTAGAAAAGGCTCAATTTTATTGTGATTGCAAATGCAAATTTTATTGGCATTTTACACTAAATAAAGAAGCATGACTAATCCTTTCTCTGTTGCCAGTGTGTTTTCCTTAATTTATTCTTATTGAACCAGAAAGCAAATTTCTAAGTTCCAGAAAATATCACGAATAGTGGCATCAACTCTGGGTAATTGAAAAGTGACCTACTTTTAAAGCAACTTCATAAAAGAACATCCTATAGCATTAGTTATAGTCTTAAAGTGTTTTTCAAATAGGTCACTTAAATAAAGCAATATCTTCATTTTGTGTCATGAATATACCTCTGAGCTGATGGAATGAAGGCAACAATAAGTTAATTTGCAAGGTAATCTCTAAAATAGAAATCTTAGAATCCAGGCCAAAACTAAATAGTATTGCCTTACTATTAGCTGCAGATGCTGTATTCAGCATGGATATCACAAGGCTATTAAGTTCATACTATTTTTACCTTACTCAGTATTAAATGAAAACTTTCTTTGATCTAAACTATGATGGGCAACAAATCAATATCGCTGTCCCATCTGGTTATGTCCAAAGCATATAGAAGATGCTTTGTGATTAGAAACATAAAAACAGTAAATGATAAATATCATGGATTAACAAATGGAATTAAAGAAAAATAGATTTGCTGGATGGGCATGTTCTCATTAGAATTAAACAACTTTACACATTTATGTTTTATTTTTGAAGCTAAATAAGGATGAAGTTTATATTTTCTGTGTCTGTGAAACTGAAAAGGGGGAAGGATGTAACACATCTGAAGGAAGTTAGCTTGATTTTTTGAGTAAAGTTCTTTAAAGCAGACAGTTTCAGTAAAGTGAAAAGGTATTATAGGTTTATTTATGAATGAAAGAAAAAATATGTCAGAAAACAAGTATTGATGTAATTCACATCATTGACAGTATGTATGAAAGTAAGAAACCATGGCTGGGTGATAATTTCATTCAGACTCCAGTGAGTGACGATAATGAAGTGAGTTTGTGTGGAAAGTGGTACAAAATTCAGAATGTATGCCAAATGGACTACTCAGCGACCCAAGCCTGAAGAATATAGTGATTGATGAGTATCTATTTTGAATGTGTAGTTTAAGAATGCACCTAATCTTATATGTAC
The DNA here is from genome assembly GCF_028640845.1 of Ahaetulla prasina. Taxonomy (NCBI): domain Eukaryota; kingdom Metazoa; phylum Chordata; class Lepidosauria; order Squamata; family Colubridae; genus Ahaetulla; species Ahaetulla prasina. The sequence goes on from NC_080540.1 coordinate 115,047,082, forward strand.
ATGGAAAAGGAATGCCTCAAAAAGAATAATTTATTTCATTATTTATGATGAAAGATTGAGAGAATGAGAGAATGAGTAAATTATAAGAGGTTCTCAATGTAGGATGGGCCATTATTTGATAGCATCAAGAATGCATGGGGGGGGGAAAGAGAATTACATAGAGTAAATGAAAAGGTGGGGAAAAATAGAACAAAAGATATATGAGAAATGAAAATATATGGTCTCTCGTAAAGAATAAATATTCATTGAAACCAGCAAAACTGCCTGTCTATAAGAGCATGTTTCTGCCACTGGGTTACATGGAAATGATGGGTGAGTATGTCAGGCAAAAAAATAAATAAAGATAAACTGAGTGGGAATGGGGTACTAAAGAAATGTAAACAAGAAGAGAAAGGATCAAGAATCACTTGGAGATGAATGAACACAGATTGAATACAAAAGTGAGTAGCCAGTATAAAAGAGCATTTTGATCAAAAAGAGGGAAACAATGAGTAAAAAATGAAAGGGGGAAGGAAGATTGAGAAAATAATGGCAGCTCATGTGACTTTGAAAAAGAGAAATACAAGAAGTTTAAATTACAAAAAGCAATATGCAATGGTTAGAATGTAGAATGACCTCACCCCATTCCTAAGAGGTCTGTAAGGGGCGTGCATAAGAGCACCAACGTGCCTACCCGTTCCTGTCCTATTGTTTCCTTTCATTATATCCAATTAATATAGTTATTACATACTTATGCTCATATATATGCTTATATATTATATAGTTATTTCCATGCTTATGCTTATATATACTGTTGTGACAAAAATAAATAAATAAAAATTAAATTAAATTAAAATAAAATAAAATAGTACTGCAGGCTACTTCTGCTGACTGATTGACTGCTGCTTGCAATTTGCCAGTTCGAATCTCACTGTGTCAAAGTTGACTCAGCCTTCCATCATTCCAAGGTCTTTAAAATGAGGACCCATATTATTGGGAGGCAATATGCTGACTCTGTAAACCACTTAGAAAGGGCTGTAAAGCACTGTGAAGTGGCATATAAGTCTAAGTGTGATTCCTACTGCTATTATATCAATGCAGTGGAAGCAGAGATGCTTTGCAAAGATACAACAGTACAAAGAATGATAATGAACAATGATGGTGTCAATCAGATTTATCTGGATTATTTTTATCATTGCCATCTTACACTTTAATGTATTTGGATTTCTTTTTAATAATGATTTTATTAAACATTTCAGTTACAAAAATTAAAGGCAATGCAAACTAGAAAAGAAAAGAAAGAAAATGGTGCAAGGAAGCAAAGAAGAAAGAAAAAAAGGTATTGAAAAAAAAATCCTCATCTCACAAAAACTATAAACTATTTCATTATCCCTTTACCTCTTCTTAATTAACACTTATAAAACTCCTCATCCTATAACTCATCTTTTAACCAGAGGGATGTCCAATAAGTCTTCTCATCCCAGGTGTCAGCAAAAAGTCCAAGCACAGCCCTAAAATAATAACATCAATCATCAATCAACATCTGTAAAACTGAACATTCCGTGTCCCAAATCTTAGCTTTAAGCAAAACTAAGAGGTCCCAATGTCCTAAAAACAAAACTTACCATGAGGAAAAGGGAAAAATTCTCCATTAAAGAAAACAACTCATAAATACACCAAGTTTAATTCGATAGCTTAATTAAATACAAAATCAATGATCAGATTGGAATGCATAAAATACATAAAATATCTGTAGGGATGAATGTTTAACTATGATAACTGTAATCAAACCCAATGCATGGCATTTTTAATTCCAGGTAGTAGCAGATACAAAGAGAACTGCCCGAAAAATGTTGAGACTCTAGAAAGAGTGCAGAGAAGAGCAACAAAGATGATTAGGGGACTGGAGGCTAAAACATATGAAGAACGATTGCAGGAACTCGGTATGCCTAGTTTAATGAAAAGAAGGACTAGGGGAGATATGATAGCAGTGTTCCAATTTCTCAGGGGTTGCCACAAAGAAGAGGGAGTCAAACTATTCTACAAAGTACCTGAGGGTAGAACAAGAAGCAATGGGTGGAAACTAATCAAGGAGAGAAGCAACTTAGAACTAAGGAGAAATTCCCTGACAGTTAGAACAATTAATAAGTGGAACGACTTGCCTGCAGAAGTTGTGAATGCTCCAGCATTAGAAATTTTTAAGAAAATGTTGGAAAACCATTTGTCTGAAATGGTGTAGGATTTCCTGCCTGGGCAGGGGGTTGGACTAGAAGACCTCCAAGGTCCCTTCCAACTCTGTTACTATTATTATTATAAATAACAGCATGTCAGATAAACATTCCATATCTCAACTCTTAATTATAAGTAAATCCATATTTAAAAGGCACAAAGGAGTCCCAGTATCCTAATATAAAGAAAAGACTGGAATTTAACATAACAAAGAAAGATATTTTTCCCTGCAAAGAAAAAAATTTAAAAATTCTGTACTTTAAGTAAATAGACAGTTGCAAAGTCAATTTAAATAATGTCATCTTAGGATAGATAAAATAACAATAGGGAAAATGCTTAAACTTCATGTCAACTGTAAGCAAATCCAATGCATCATATATATTTTTTCCAGAAAATCCAAAAAGATGTCCCTTTTTTAAAATCTGGTCAAATCAACCAACGTTTGGTACTTTTTCTCTTTAATTCATTTAGATGAGTGTTGATTCTTGTTTGAAATTCCTTCAAAGCCTCTTTTATAATCCCAAGAAAACAAAAATATTCCACTTACTTTCTGAGATCATGATTTTTTACTTCCTTCTTAACTTTTAAAATAAATCCACTTTAAAAAGAGTCTTATGATAAAAACTTGTTCAAATTACTGTTTATGTTGTTTTCAGATATATTCTGTGGAATATTTTTTTCTGTAACATCTTCTTTTGGGAAAAAACTGTTCCCAAAAATGACACAACAGGGCTGACCATATTGATTCAAAGTTTTGATGCAGGTCCTCCAAAATATCTCTAAATGCTATTATAATGTTGCTTGTCTTACCAAGTCTCCTATAGCAAAAACAGTTTTTCTTTCCCAGAAAAATACATTTATTCTTTAAAATTAATTTCAAAGCCTTAATGTCCCAAATCAACTATTCCAACTTTTATGAACCATTAATCTGTTTAAAACATTCTAAAGACAAAACCTTTAGTTCCAATGCTAAGATGGAAAGTTCATAGTGAATTGAGAAATTCTTTTGTGCCTGCACAATACATTCAATACTGTAGGGCTTGTTTTAATCATTAAAGGAAATGGTTTATACACAAAGGGAAAACTAAAAGGAATTCTATGGCTATTGCTACCAGTTATTTACTTTACTTATTTATTTCTTCATTCATTTATTCAATCATTCATTTATTTAGTGTATGGCAAATACATGGACTTATAGTAGTTCAAATGTTAATGTCCAGTCCACCCAGTCATTCAAGGTGATCTATGTTGAAAAAAATCAGACATTGGGCCTGTTTAAGCTCTTTTTTTTTCTCATAAAAAGTTTTATTTTTACAATCATATCAAATAATTCATCCAATGTACAGTTGTATACAATTAGTCGGGCTTGCCCAGTCACCACCCCCCTTTTTAACACTCTTCCCTCTTCTACCTTCTTTTACTTTCCAAACCTTCCTCTCCTTCTCTTATCTACATCCGCTCCTCCCTCCACCCTATACCTTCCTTCTCCCTTTACTATCCCTCTTCCTTCCTCTTCTCCTCTTTCCTACCTCCTACTCTCTCTTTTCTCCCTCCTCACCGTTCTAAAATGGTAACTATGCAGACCCGATCCTACATTAATTATATTTCTTCAATAATCTCTGTACATTAACCATCACTCCATCTCTTCCAAACCCCCCAGTTCCCTCCCCTTACCCCCACCCCCATCCCGACTTCCCAGAACATAATGCAGGGTATCAAAACTAACAATCATAATCCAAAATAATTCCTAAATTATAATCTCTAGTCACACCACACTTAGTCACACTCTCAATTCCCCTCTCCTTCAAAAATATATCTAATACAAAATATTTCCTAAATTTACTCATATGCTATTCAATATTTTTTTTTTTATCTGATACTTATTTTAAATATAATCAATCCACATTTTCCATTCTAGAATATATTTTTTCTAGTGTATAGTCTTTCAAGTAAGCGGAGATTTTGTCATCTCTGCCAGATTTGATACTTTGAGTGTCCATTCTTGATTGTAGGTAATTCTTCTTTCTTCCAATACTGAGCAATCAAAAGTCTTGACTGTTATTAAGTTCAAAATCAATTTAGTCTCTATAGCTGTGTAGTCCATAATTATTCCTAGTAGAAAGAACTGCAGTAAACTTAATCTTCTTTTCAAAATATTCTGCATGATCCACCATACTTTAATCCAAAATGCTTTAACTTTTTACAAGTCCACCATATATGGTAATAAGTAGCATCTTCACAATCGCATCTCAACATTTAGCAAGATCTAATATGTGTTTCTTGTAAACAGGTAATGTCATTTTTAAATTGTTTCAAATAATGAAATACTTTCCTTCTCTTCTACGGTGAGTTCAGGCCATTAACATTCCAAGATAGGAAACTTTTGGAACACCAGCCGCAGATCACATTTTACTTTAGGCCTTGCTCCTCCCACTGTTTCCGTTGTAGTAGTTGCCAGTTGTTGTTGTGCCTTCATCTCTTGTTCCTTGCGTTTAGCAGCAGCTCTTGTCAACCTTTGTTCTTTTGAATCTAAACCCGTCGTAGGTATTTCCAACACTTGTAATAAATCTTCTTCCATCACAATCTGTTCTTGTACCTGCTTCACTTCTCTTTCCTTCACTTCAGCCTCGCTTCTTCTAGCTTTCATTGGGGGAAGACTTCCAACTTTTAATACCTCAACATAAAATTCTCTTGCTTTTCCAACCGTATTGAAACGATATACTTTCCTGCATAATATACTATTATACCAGTTGGAATATCCCATCTATATTCAATCTGATGTTTTTAAGTTCATTCACCAGGAAGGCAAATTCCTTCCTAGCCCTTAACATTTTGGTGGAATTTCCTTTAATATCAAAATATCTTGACCAGCAATCTGAATCTTCTCCCCTTATATGAAGCTTGCAAAATCTGATTTCTCACTGTTCTGTTTGTAAAATAAATAACAACATCCCTTGGCAACTTTTTTGCCTTGCTATCCAAGAATTCACACGATATATTTTATCAATTTGATAAGCCACATCTGCTGGACGAGCTGCTAATATCTCAGCAAATACTTCAGAAAAATTTCCTTAAATTCTCTTCCTTATTTTCTTTCAAACCTCGAATTCTAAGAGCAAATTCCATATTTCTATATTGTATCAAAACTATTTCATCCTCTGTTTTTCCATTTTACTTTGAAATTCATCCATTTTATTTTCTAATTTTAAATTATGTTGCTTAATTTCTTCAACCTCCTCCTCCAATATAATCACATTCGTTGCCAAACTTTGTACTGCCATTACAAATCCTTCTTTAACTTCTTTATTTCCCACTTGAATTTCTGATATCTGCTCTTTCATTTCAGACATCTCATCAGTTATTACTTTAAATTTTTCTTCTATAAAGCCTTTTAAGTTCTCTTGTAACGCCTCTAAATTCAATGTTCTAGTCTCTGCTGTATGAGCTGGAGGCACCAGCTGATAAAGTTCCAGAGCTCTTTGTTACAGTAGACTTTAATTGTTTGGCTGCCATCTTCTATAAAATTATATATTTATTTATTTCCAACTTAATATTCACTTTAAATCTTCTTAACCTCTAAAAAACACAGTCTTTTAAAGCAGTATTTAAAAATCTCCCCTAGATTCTATCAGCAGGCAGCAAAGAGTTAAAGAGTAAAAGCAGCAAGTAACATGCAAATTACCAACTGCAGACGGAACGCTGAAAGTATCGCTTTCGCTTTCCACTCGTTAACTTGTTAACAATTCGCCTCCATTTTTTTACTGTTTTCAAGCTTGTTACAAAGTATCGGGGAATCGGCTTGGCTACTTGCATAAAGTTCTCCCACTTTCGTTCTGTCCGGTATAATCCTTTATTGTCCAAAATAAATCTCGGCGTTTGGTCGTGGTGATTGGTTCCGCCAAAGCAGAAGAATCCTCGGATCTGGAGCACTTCGGGTTACTGGAGGGAACTTAACCCTTCAAACCCCTTTTTTCTCAGGGGCTTTAGGGAAATTCAACCTCTGCCCTCAGCTCACCACCTTCTCCTTCTCCCAAAGAAGGGGTTTTCCGAACCGCTGGACAGCAGATTTAAGCTGTCCTAGCGATTCCACATAATCCAGAGGTTGGTGATCGTAAAGATCACCGCCATCACCTACGGTGCCAAACCGGAAGTCCGGGCCTGTTTAAGCTCTTGATGGACATTTGGACACAATGTGGTGGATGTTTTGCCGAGGAGCACCACAGTCACATTGAGGAGTAGAGACAATGAGTCCTGGCAGACACCATGTTGGGTATGGATCCTGTTCAGAGTTGACCAATACTAGTGAGGAAGATCAAAACCTGGCATCTTTTGTGTGGGATCATCTAAGTAACTGCCTGTATCTGGGGGTTCAGCAGCCCATTTGGCTTTCCACTGTGTGTTGACATCAAAGTTTTTAGCCAGTTGTTGAGCGAGTGCCAGAAAGGGCTTCCTGGATTTAAGCCTGCCAATTGATAGATGAGGACAATCAACATGCACAGGAAGAAGTGGGTTTCTCATAATTTTATTGTACTCCTTCACTAAAACTTCCTGCATTTGTAGGGATGGTGGTGCAATGTGGCTCAAGATAGGGAGCCAGCAAGTAGGAGTAGATTTTATACAACTGCTTATAATCCTCATTGTATCATTTAGTCTAGCATCAATCTTGTTGGTGTGGCAGCTATTAAGCCAAACAGGGGCACAGTATTTGTGGAGTAGACTCCACAGTTATTTAGTATATTGTGGTTAATGAGTTATAAAAAACCTAAGATTTAGAGAGAGATAGAGATATACATAGAGACATACTGTACACAAACACAGATAGGATGCAAACCTACCCATGTTTTCCCCAAAATAAGACACGGTCTTATATATTTTTGTCACCAAAAAGGCACCAGGTCTTATTTGGGGGTGGGGAATGTCTTCCACTGATTCACCTCACTTGTGCACATCACCCCCACCCCCCAGCTTCCTTTTCACTGTCAGAGGCCTTCAGGAACTTCTTCTGTGGCCGGCAAGGCTGGCAAAGCTTTCCTGAAGGCTTCTGCAGCCAATAACAGAGCTCTGGATTGATCTTGCAGAAGCCTTCAGGAAAGCCTTGCCAACCTTGCCAGCTGCAGAAGAAGTAGGCCGTCAAGACAGATGTTGGGGTATGTGAGGCCTGGTGGCAACTGTCTGAAGGTAAGTAGTACACCAGATTTACCTCCCATCCCCATCCTACTTTACTTTTTACCTGTGCACCTCGCCCCACTCCATGCAGCCTGGAGTGGACAGGGTCTTAATTAGGGTTTATTTTGGGGATAGGGCTTATATTGGGCACATATGTAAAAATCAACTTAGGGCTTATTTTCAGGCTAGGTCTTTTTTCAGGAAAACACGGTATTTGTAAAGAGCCAGTTAAGATGCTGGGCTAGAAACGGAGACCATGAATTCTAGTCCCACATTAGGCACAAAGTCAGCTGGATGACATTTAGCCAGTTACTCCCTATTAGCCCTAGGAAGGACACAATGGCAAACAACTATCAAAAAAACCTTCATCATAAGGACTTTTCCAGACAGTCACCTGGAGGAACACTGAAGATACAAATAAATAAATATTTTACATGTTATTATGGATTGTAAAAACAACACTTTATTATAATAATTAATGTTTGCTTTATCTGTACGACACTCTTCACTATTCCTTATTTTTAAAAGGAATGTGTGATAGAACTAAAGAAAATAATGAAATCAAGACATTCCTTAGCCAAAGGTCTTTCACTCAACCATATTCCCTACCTTGAACAAAACTGGTTAGAGAGAGAAGAACAAAGAAAAGACACACTAGAAACAAAAACAAAGCATCCTATTGATTGAGGTCCAGATATAGAAAAGATACCTTGAAATTATTGCTTAGCTGGTTGTTTCTGAGATGTCCTTTCTATTATAGCGGTACCCAGCTTAAAAAAAAATCTTAGAGTTGGAAACTCCATTGAGGTATGTAAGTCCAATGTTCTTCTCAGTGCAGGAATTCAAGTCCAAGTATCCCAGTGGTTGTTCCACACATTTCCGGTAGAAAACATTCAGCAAAAGGGAATGTGCAATGATTCATGTTTACTTTCAAGGAGGTGCTTCCCAGGAATCCCTCTTGGGAAAAGGCACAGTTTCCTGAAATTATTTTATCAGATGCTGTGTTTATGCCTCTGCACACTCTGAAGTGCTTTTTCAATTGAACTGGAAGGCCTGTGCAGCCTCACTCTTATTTTATGAAATTTTGCAAACATTCATCAGAGTCTGCCTTCCTATGACCTATTTCTGTGACCTGCACTTGAAGATAAAACAGAAGTTGGACATTTTTTTAATGTGACAGCCATTCTAGTATCTCTAGACATTCTAGAGATACTAGAATAATGCTATTCTACCCACTTTCCAGTCTGGATATAATCTTAATCTTTCCTTCTTACTATCATTCTCTGATTATCATCAGTCCTTGAACTCATTTCAATCTGTCTCAATTTTTCTGAAAAATTGAGCTCAAACCATTTACAGTCAGGTCTCCTTAGTGGACCTGACTGTGGATGTAAGCTGAACATTTCTTGCTAAATATTCCACTTTGCCTCCTTTCTTGCAGCTCCTCATCTTGCTGACAAAATTAATCTATGGTGAACTACAGTTCCATTAATTATAGTATTAACACAGAGGCTGTTCTGGATTCAAGAAGATGATTTTCCCACTTCCTTGCATTTTACTTTAAACTGTAATGGTGTCTCAACCCTGTAGGAAGTATTGTAAATTAATAGTTTAATCGCCCCCCCCCCCTCCTCCTCGTTGCTGAGAGAAAAACTCTCTTTGTTCTACTGATTTGTTTTGTCATTTTGTCATTTGCCAGGCTAGGCTGTTGTGTTCCCAAGAACCTCTCTCTTGTTTATTCAGAGTTCACTCACTTTTACATCTCTCCTGAATATTTAGACTTATATATCGCTTCCCAGTGTTTTACATTCTTCTCTAAGCAGTTAACAGAGTCAGCATATCGCCCCCAACAATCTGGGCCCTCATTTTATCGACACCAGAAAAATGGAAGGCTGAGTCAACCTTGAGTCCTGTCAGGACTGAATTCCTGACAGTGGGCAGAATTTCATAATTTTTATTGCATGGGATGGCCTATTATATGCAGAAGAGCCTACTTCTGACTTGTCTTTAACTACAGATATTTATGTCTTTTCTGCAGTCAATTCAGTGTATACCTGAAATCCTTTTATAAAATTACCTTCTTAGCAAACTCCTACCAGTTTGTATGTAACCTTTTCACTCTTACCTCTCCTTGTGTCTAGCAACAATATTTACTTGCCTCATACAGCTCCCAAAGAGGGGTCTCATGCATTTTTTTTCCAGATCATTTTTTCCCCATTCTACATCAGTAATTAGGTGTCTAAATGAAGAATTATATGTTTGTTTCTGTTATATTTTATTTGCTCTGAAGGGACTAGAATAGCATAATTTTAAAGGTGTTTTTTTTCCCAGATACAGTACCCAAAATTAACTTTTGCTTCAAATTGTCATCCACAAATTAACTTCCTGAGGATTGACTTAATAATTAATTCAGCTTACTGAAGAAAGACAGAACTGAAATATTTGGAGTTCTTCTTTAGTATATTGTTGTCATGAGATCACAGTGCCTTTCTGTTTCTTTGTGAGAAGAGAAATATGCCTATTTGGGAAGATGAAGAGGAGGAGATGAAAGGAAGAAATGGAGTAAGAGATAATGACAGATGAAGATGAAAACAGAAAGCTTCCTTATTGAAAAAGATCCTAAAGTATAAAGTTACATAATTCTCAATTCAGCCATTGCTCTCTTATGACTATTTGTATCTATAATTCTAGAAATCCAGGGAAGATTTCCTCAATTTCAATGTAGCAGTAAACAAAAGGTAAATTGAGGACTATTTAAGAAGGTTGACTAGTAAACTGAATAAGCTGTTCATTAAATAATAATAGATCTAAACACTGGAGTTGCTATGTTGTGGCTTTATGATAAGGTAAGGTACAAGAGCAACTGGTGATTTCCAACCATTGTCCATGGAAAGACAAATCCAGACTGATAAAATATCAACTTCCTTGCTTCTAGCCTTGATTTGTCAGTTTGGTCCATTTGATCTGAAAAGCCAGTGACACAGACCAAAGTGATTACAACAAAGTCTTATTCTCTTTAGTGCAAAAAAAAAAAAGGGGGGGGGTCTCCCAAAGGAAAGACCAATAATGAAGGAAATGTACAGTATATATCAGGGGTGAAATCCAACAGATTCTGACAGGTTCTGGAGAACTGGTAGCAGAAATTTTGAGCAGTTCAGAGAACCGACGGTGGAAATTTTGAGTAGTTTGGCCCCAGGGTGAGGTGGGAATGGAGATTTTGCAATATCCTTCCCCCAGGAGTAGGGAGGGAATGAGGATTTTGCAGTATCCTTCCTCTGGAGTGGGGTGGGAATGGAGATTTTGCACTATCATTCCCCTGCAACACCCACCAAGCCATGCCCACAGAGCCAGTAGTAAAAAAATTTGGATTTCACCACTGGTATATATGTAGTACAATGACCAAAAGCAGTTGATTAAAAATTAACCCATAAACTATGCTGTCATCATATTCCTAGCAAACTTTTTACTATATAAGGTGCATTATTCAAATCTTATCTCTTCCTTAGCCTTCTCATCAGCAACCTGCCTAGTACGGTGAGGAAAACAAATTCTCAGAGGATTGGGAGCATGTCAAAAAAATAGAAATAGAGAAGTAATGTTTGCTAATTGGCACATGAAGAAAGGCAGCATTGAAACATTCTCAGTAAGCTTTATAAATTGTTGTGGCACTGTAACTAATATGTTTCTTTTATTAAGCTAAAAAATCTTTATTGAAGATAGCAACAGTAGAGGAGTGGAGAAGTGACTTGAGGTTTGTCAATTATGAATATGCATGTTTACATTTTATTCATATGCATGCTTATTATTTTCTCTTCCTTTTTGAATTATTCCATTCATTTTTAGAACTGATTTATGGGAGTTAAAATCCAACTATATTTAGCAGACCATGGATATTAAGAATTAATTCAATCATAATAAGTAGGGATCAGTTTACATATTCTGTGGCCCCATTCTCCTCCCCTTTGATAATATTAGAACAAGACTGGTTTATGAAGCAGTAGGAATCAATTGTACTTAACCATTGAGAAGAGTTCACATTCTTATGAACTTTTTCATAAATGAAATTATCTTCAGCACATAGAAGCAAGGATCAGATAATTCTAAATTCTTTCTACCTGATGTGCTAATTTTTGCTGTTTTATATAAAGTGTAGAAAAGTTTATACCTAGCCTCTTATTCTGTTGCTTATAGACTGAGATCAGTCAGACAGAAGCGATTTGAGGTTTGTAGGATCTTTGTGTTTTAAATTGGAGTCTGAAAACTCAGCAAGTATAGCAAAGAGAATATGATTAATATTTAAGACTTTTTGAATAAGAATTTAGAACTTGGGAGAACATCCTATATCAATGGCAAGCAGCAAGGATCACTGTAAATAGAACACTGCAAGCTTTTCAATAAATCAAAGCAAAAGATAAAGATAAGTCCATGCTCTCTTTTATTACTGTATCTGTTATTGCTGTGGAAATCCAAATAGAAAAGCATATGTGTAGTTCAGGGTTGAACTGTAGAATTCTTGGTGTTCTCTGAGTTTAGTTGTTTATCTGCAGACATTTCATTACCCAACTAGGTAACAGCATTAGGACTACTGTGAGGCTTGCTGCCTGTTTATACGCAGTAGCTTGCTGTACCAGTTTTGCTGAGGTTTGCTCAGCAGACAAGATCTGAAAAAAAAACAACAATTACAACAAACATTGAAGAAGAGGAATGCAAAATGAAATCTTATGCAAACAATATCATGGTAAGAAATATGCAGCTACTTAGTTTATGAGATGATGAGATGGTCACTTTTCTAGATCCAAAATTATCCAAATTCTAGATTCAAAATGGCCACTTTTCTAGATCCAAAATTAGCAAAAAGAAAACAATAAATAAATAAATAAAAACTAGCAAAGTAACTTCTGAGTGCAAAAAATAAAAAAAATAAATTAACTAAAACGACAAAAGATCCAGTGAAACATTAAGAACTTCATATGACAGGATCTAATGTGATATATTTTTTTAAAAAAATAGGGAAATAAATAAGTCCAAGTCAATAAAAGCTGGACACACTTTAAAACTTTTTTTTCAATGGGATTAATTATGACAATAAAATGAATATATTATGTAAAATAACATTTTATTTCAAATGGCACCGATTCCAATTTTGGATAAAGAACAATTAATATAGTCACATGGAAAGGGGAAAAAACCTGCGACTATTGGCTGATTCAGAATTCTTTAGAAAGCATAAATGTAAAGTATCACAATCTTCTAAGATATGTGTTGACAATGGCAAGAACCAGTTTGGCACAACACTGCAAAAATGAAATCCAGATGAGACTATAAGAATGGGAAACTAAAAATGCAATGGCAAAGCTGACTGTATATATTTATAATAGAAGTTTAATTAAATTCAAGCAGGAAATGATTTATTTACATATCAAATATAACATAGTAAGGCAGGGTTGCCCATATCATTTGGAATGCAGATTTTGAGAAAGGAAGAGATCGACTAAAAATATAAAATGAAATGATTTAAATAAATATAAGGAATCATTCCAATGCTATAAGAAAAGTAGAAAATTTAGGTAGGAATTCATGTGTAAGGACAATAAAAAAAAAGGAGTGAATTGAGTAACTGAAAGTTTCTCCTTATGCTTTTAATGTATTACTTTTCTTACTTGTATCAGTGTCTGATACAAGTAAGAAAACACTTGTGTGTCTCTTTATTCTTTACTATCAGCTTGAATAATGTAAATTGTCTATATATTTGTAATAAAGCTTTTTTAAAAGAAATATTTCTGAACCTAGAATTTTGCTTTGAGTAGTAGAACTGAACTTTATTACAATCCTGCCCCACCAAAATCTGTTCCCAATCATCTCAAACTTTTTTTTCCAGTTCACCAATGTAACCTAAATTAATCTCTTATTATGATGATGATTTCTTGGAAGTCAGAATGTTTTCCCTGGTGTCCCAGAAACCACTCAGAGGGCTCTAGGTTTGATATAGAAATGTTATAGTGGTTTGGGAAGCCTTGATCTGTGATATAATCTGTCTTTTGTAATGTTGAAAAAGATTTTGTTGAGTGCAATTACAAATACAAGATATTTGTGCCTTTCCTCAGGTGATTATAAGATCCAAAGAAAGATTCAAAAGACAGCTTCAGAAACGAGATCAGGAGAATTTGGACAAAGAGCACATAATCTACTGTCCTAAATCTTATTTTTATAGTCCCTGATTAGGGAGATGAGTCTTATTGAAGACTTGTCTGGTGTGAGAAAATAGTCTTGAAAGACTGCCATTAGCAGTCATATTTCAATTTGCGAATTCAATCTGCATTGTGACTTTTAGTTGTCATTGTTGGATCCCTGTTGTTTCCTCACTATACTTTTCAGAAAATCCTTATTGATATTTCCTGAGCTTTGAGCTCTCTTCCTAATGCACAGTTATAATTCTTACTTGCTGAGAGCTAATCTTATGAGGTTTGATTAACTCTCTTATAACTTTCCTCAGGGAGAAGAATTTTTACAGCACATGAGGGCTTAGCTGTAGGAAGAGATTTTTGAAACGATAAAGGAAAGGATTAAAATAGTCTCCCAATATGGAGACCATCCTTAAATCAAATATAAACATTGCTAAACATGTATATAAATTTGATCCCTTATTATAATTGCATCACCATGTTCTTTCTTTTGTTTGTCACGTGCTCTTTGTTCCTTGCAACCAACAACTCTAAATTAGAGGTTCAAGCCATAAGAAAGGACTAATTTGGACCATTTCTCCCACAAGGTAACGAAAAAGACAATGCCAGCAATACACTCGAATACTGAAACATTGGTGTAAGTGTATAAAATAAATTCCTTTTTCTTTTGCTATTATTGCCTTGAGTGCCTTTCCAAGAAGAAATCTACACTGAGAGATGTACTACCATACATTTCACTTATACCTCTGTATTTCTTGGGCTATAAACATTTTGCTCAAGTATCACAACCTGTGTTCTTAAACCTAACTTCAAAAGACTGCCATAGTCTGGCCAAATCAGACTAGTCCTTTCAATGAGCAAAGAGATAGTCAGGCAGGAGATTAAGAGAAAAGGTTGGTGGAGAGGGGTGCATATATTTCAGTACTATTTTGAATTATGGCCCTGACAACTGCCAACATGTGTCTCTGAATGAAAGGCAAACTATAAAAAAAAACTTATTTTCTATTTCAAATTCCTTGGAACAATTGCACTTGTTTACAGCACTCAGTAATTCAGAAGATTAAAGAAACATTTAAGCTCTCTTTGTGTCTAAGGATAGGGACATCAAGTTAAAATAGGAGGAGGAGGAGGAGGAGGAGGAGGAGGAGGAGGAGGAGGAGGAGGAGGAGGAGGAGGAGGAGGAGGAGGAGGAGGAGGAGAAACAGGTAGCATTGGTCAGTCATGACAAAAATATGTGTGAGTGAGAGAGATAACATACATGAAAAAAATATTCTAATAAATTAACAGTTTACACAATATACACAGTCTCTCAAGTTACCCATCATTTGTTACATTCAGGAAGGGAGAGAAATACATCTGAGGGTCAAATCACTTATGTAAAATATATATTGCAAAATAATAAAACAAAATCTCCAACATGCAAATTGGCTCTTAAAAGGTTTCCAGGCCACTTATCTCACTTCTCATCATATAAATAAATGAAATTTTAAAAAACCCTATAGAGGTGAAACTCGAAAAATTAGAATATCGTGCAAAAGTTCATTTATTTCAGTAATGCAACTTAAAAGGTGAAATTAATATATGAGATAGACTCATTACATGCAAAGCGAGATTTGTCATAATTTTGATGATTATGTCTTACAGCTCATGAAAACTCCAAATTCACAATCTCAGAAAATTAGAATATTGTGAAAAGGTTCAATATTCTAGGCTCAAAGTGTCCTAATCAGCTAATTAAGCCATAACACCTGCAAAGGATTCCTGAGCCTTTAAATGGTCTCTCAGTCTGGTTCAGTAGGAATCACAATCATGGGAAAAACTGCTGGCCTGACGGTTGTGCAGAAAACCATCACTGACACCCTCCATAAGGAGGGAAATCCTCAAAAGGTAATTGCAAAAGAAGTTGGATGTTCCCAAAATGCTGTATCAAAGCACATTAATAGAAAGTTATGTGGAAGGGAAAAGTGTGGAAGAAAAAGGTGCACAAGCAGCAGGGATGACCGAAGCTTGGAGAGGATTGTCAGGAAAAGGCCATTCAAAAGTGTTGGGGACTTTCACAAGGAGTGGACTGAGGCTGGAGTCAGTGCATCAAGAGCCACCACACACAGACGGATCCTGGACATGGGCTTCAAATGTCGTATTCCTTTTGTCAAGCCACTCCTGAACAACAAACAACGTCAGAAGCGTCTTACCTGGGCTAAAGAAAAAAAGAACTGGTCTGTTGCTCAGTGGTCCAAAGTCCTCTTTTCTGATGAGAGCAATTTTTCCATCTCATTTGGAAAGCAAGGACCCAGAGTCTGGAGGAAGAATGGAGAGGCACACACTGCAAGATACTTGAAGTTCAGTGTGAAATTTCCACAGTCTGTGTTGATTTGAGGAGCCATGTCATCTGCTGGTGTTGGTCCACTGTGCTTCATTAAATGCAGGGTCAACACAGCCATCTACCAGGAGATTTTGGAGCACTTCATGTTTCCTTCCACAGGCAAGCTTTATGGGGATGCTGACTTCATTTTCCAGCAGGACTTGGTACCTGCCCACATTGCCAAAAGTACCAAAACCTGGTTCAATGCCCATGGGATACTTATGCTTGATTGGCCAGCAAACTCGCCTGACCTGAACCCCATAGAGAATCTATGAGGCATTGCCAAGAGAAAGATGAGAGACATGAGACCGAACAATGCAGAAGAGCTGAAGGCCGCTATTGAAGCATCCTGGTCTTCAATAACACCTCAGCAGTGCCACAGGCTGATAGCATCCATGCCACACCGCATTGAGGCAGTAATTGATGCACAAGGGGCCCAAACCAAGTACTGAGTACATTGACATGCTTATACTTTTCAGAGGTCCGATATTGTTCTATGTACAATCCTTGTTTTATTGATTTCATGTAATATTCTAATTTTCTGAGATTGTGAATTTGCGGTTTTCATGAGCTGTAAGACATAATCATCAAAATTATGACAAATCAAGGCTTGAACTATCTCGCTTTGCATGTAATTAGTCTATCTCATATATTAGTTTCACCTTTTAAGTTGCATTACTGAAATAAATGAACTTTTGCATGATATTCTAATTTTTCAAGTTTCACCTGTATTTAATTTTTGCTGATCTGTATTGATCAGATTAATTATCAATACAGATAAGCAAAAATAGTGAAATATCATTCATTTCTTGGCAAAACCAGTCAGTGTTGTTCACCCTTATTGTTCCAAATGCCATTTTTGCTTGTCTGTAAGTTTTGACCCTCTACTGGGCATCTTGAATTTATACTGAGTTCACATAAATCCTTTCATGTTCTCCAAAGTAATGAAATAATTTGTGATCATTTTGAAGTTCCTCCCCATTCATACATAGATCTACATAATCGATGTAATAATTTGCAAAAGAAGAAATCTGTTCCAATAGGCTGCTCTACGGCAGGTGGTGGTAAAAGAAATCAAATGAAAAAACAAAAGTAATAGCACTGGACAAAACCTATAGTAGCAAACATGCATATATAAGCCACTTTGCATAACTGAAAACTTGATCGTGTTGCATCAAGCTTCCATTGCAAAAGTCTTTCTTAGCAATGGAGAAGAAGGGCAGTAAAAAAAAAAGATCAAACATAAACAATTCATGCACTAATACCTGAATGTTGGATATCTCATGAAAAAAAGGGACAGGTTCGATATAGCACATGAGATACAATTTATTGGGGTTGCTATAATTCCTGATTTCATCTAAAAATAAAATTCCAAAGCTAAGCCACACTCTGGAACGAGCTTCCCCCAGGACTTCGCCAACTTCCTGACCTTCGAACCTTCCGCCGCGAGCTTAAGACACATCTATTTATTTGCGCAGGACTGGACTAGGATTTTTTAAATTTTAAATCTGGTTTTAAATGGGGTTTTATTATTTATATTTCTATTTTAAATATTCAGCCTATTGAATAAGTTTTTAAAATCAATGTTTTATTCTGTATATATTTATGTTTTTATCTGGCTGTAAACCGCCCTGAGTCCCTAGGGAGATAGGGCGGTATAAAAGTATGAACAAATAAAATAAAATAAATAAATAAATAAAGTACAACCATCAGAATACTAGTGGTATCATGAGAGTCAAAATAGACTCGTCCCATGGATTGCAGAAGATCAGCTGAAAGCAATAACAATGTTGAAACTTTTGAGAGAGAAAAAACAACTTTTAATTTTGGAAAAAATGCTGAGGAAAGAACATAGATCACATTAGATATCAGATGGCTTCTGTATCATAAGAAATATGAAAACCTGATTAGCATTTTTGCAAAGTTTGCTGGAAAGAAGAATTAACCACAAACCACGGGCTTTGTTTTGGAAATACATTCCAATCCTTTGCAAAATGCTTATTCTCATTGATAAGTGGATATAATAGATAATTTACAGTAACCTGTTTTACTAAATAAGGCAATCAAAGAGGGAGGGAGGGAGGGAGGGAGGGAGGGAGGGAGGGAGGGAGGGAGGAAGGAAGGAAGGAAGGAAGGAAGGAAGGAAGGAAGGAAGGAAGGAAGGAAGGAAGGAAGGGCTACTATTATGTAGTCTAAACAATATCTAGGTTCAATTTTCAATGGCTCTGAAAGTGGTCTTGGAATGGATATAGTTTAGATTCGAGAAATTTATATCTTATGGAAGACAATAGCATTGTGATGAGGCAGTCAATATTTTTTAACCGGAAGCTTAATATGCAGACAAATCACCCATCAATAGACACAGGCATAAAAGTCAATCAAAGAACTCAACTATCGAGATCCAAAAGAAGAGCCTTCTCTGCTGTAGCACCTATCCTATGCTCCAAAGTGAGATCTGCCTCCATACTCCTATCCTTCCATTAGAGCTTGAAGACCTGGCTCTATGGGGTGCCCTGGAAGACTACCACACTGGAAGTGGCTATTAGACTGGTAGCAAACCCCACCTCCCTCTCACTTCTTGCTTCCCTATTTGCCCATCTTTTTTTCTTATCTCACTGTATTTTCATTGTTTCTTTTTCATTGTTTATTCTATTGTTCCTTCACTTTGCTACTGTCATGTTTATACTTCTTTTCATTTCTCCATATTTAGTGTTTTAAGCCACCTAGAGTAGCCCTATGACAAGGTAGGAGGCAAATAAATTAAACAAACCAATAAACCCGGACTTCCAGTTGAACTTCCAGTGCTTTTGGTGCAAGATCTGCAACCGCTGAGGATCCGTTCCAAGCTCTCCCTGTCGGGGACTTCACTAGAAGCCATAGCCACCTTGGAGGGGTGGTGAAGCAAAGGGGGACCACGTTGCAGGAGCCACATCTCCCCTCCCTGACTTGGAAACCCCACCCCATCTGAAGACTAGGAGCAGCGGCAGTCAAACTGGCTGCCATGAAGCCGGGAAACAGCCAGAACCATAAGTTTGTACAGGAGTAGAGAAATGCTGAATGGTGTCGTCTGGGTAAGAAAGATTTACAGTTGAAGTTGGACCCCACAAAAAACTTAAGGGGAATACCCTTTAGAAGAATTTGCTAAAGCGGCATACAACTATTGTGAAAAACAAGCATATTGGAAATTTAAAGAAATAACTATCTGTTTAAAAAGAAAATTAAGTGGGAAATGAAATCCCCAAAATAAAATGCATGATGTTAAGAAGGCATATTAAGATGCTGGAACTATAAACCTACCTTTTCTTCAAATAACAGCGCTATAAGATAAACTAAGCAAGAGAAATAAACTGGGTATGCCAAAATAAAAGTTGAATGGCAGCAGAGTCACAATAAAAGCAGAGAGGAAACAAAGTGAAGTAAAGAGCACCATCTGCTGATGATAATAAACTTTTGTGACCAGCCCCTTTAAGACTGAGGAGAGTCAGCAGAGTTATTGCCCTTTAAGAAGCTGTCTACATAAAGGAGGCTATGAGAGGGCATATCTCTCTCCTCGTGTATCACACATTCTCCTCGTGTATCTGCATCGTAGTTCTCTGTGTAGAGTTGAAGAAGATTGATTGCTTGCTTGGTATGTGCTTACTGCTTGTATGTCTTTATGTATGCGTATTGTATGCATATTTTTTATTTATTTTTATTTATTTTTATTTATTTGTCACAACAGTATATATAAGCATGAGCATGAAATAACTATACTATATAAAGCATAACTACACTATATAAAGCATATATATAATCATAAGTATGTAATAACTATATGTAATTGGATACTATCAAAGGGGACATTAGGACAGGAACGGTAGGCACGTTGGTGCTCTTATGCACGCCCCTTACAGACCTCTTAGGAATGGGGTGAGGTCAATAGTAGATAGTTTTTGGTTAAAGCTTTGGGGGTTTTGGGAAGAGACCACAGAGTCTGGTAGTGCATTCCAGGCATTAACAACTCTGTTGCTGAAGTCATATTTTCTGCAATCAAGATTGGAGCGGTTAACATTAAGCTTAAATCTATTGTGTGCTCGTGTATTGTTGTGATTGAAGCTGAAGTAGTCTTCAACTGGAAGGACATTGTAACAGATGATTCTATGAGTTAAACTCAGGTCATGTCAAAGGCAGCGGAGTTCTAAATTTTCTAAACCCAGGATTTCAAGTCTGGTGGTATAAGGTATTTTGTTGTATTCAGAGGAGTGGAGAACTCTTCTTGTAAAATATTTCTGGGCACACTCAGTTGTCTTAATGTCCGAAATGAGGTATGGGTTCCAGACAGGTGAGCTGTCTTTGGTCTAGTAAATGTTTTATATGCTCTGGTTAGTAGTGTAGTGTTTCTGGTGAAGAAGCTACGCAATATAAGTTTACAATTCTTAAAGCCTTTTTTGCGATGTAGTTGCAGTGGGCTTTGTTATTTAGATTATTTGATATGAAAACTCCAAGGTCTTTAACAGGGTCAGGGTCATCTACAAAGTAATGACCATCAAGCTTGTATTTAGTGTTCAGATTCTTTTTTCCAATGTGTAAGACAGAGCATTTGCTGGTTGAAATTTGGAGTTGCCAAGTTTTTGACCATTCCAAGACAAAGTCAAGGTCTTTTTGAATATTGTTGGTAGTGTTGAATAGTTTAACATCATCAGCGAAGATAACACAATTACTTGTAATATGGTCACAGAGATCGTTAATGTATAATATGAAGAGTGTTGGTCCAAGAAAACTGCCTTGGGGAACACCGTTATTGACAGGAACAGGATTTGATAGGGCATTGCCTATTTGTTGTCTGTTTGACAGGAACGCTGTTATCCAGTTGTGGAGGAGTCCGGAGATGCTGTAGGATTTTAGTTTTAGGAGAAGTTTATCATGTACCACACAGTCAAAAGCTTTACAGAAGTCTATGTAAATTGCATCTATTGCTTTGCCCAGATCAAGATTTGTGGTCCATATGCTTTTGCAGTGAAGAAGTAAATTACAGGATAAATTTTTTCTGAAACCAAATTGTTTATTTGAGAGTAGGTTGTTTGTTTCTAGGTGGAGGGTAATGGATTGGTTGATGATTGATTCCATTACTTTGCAGGTGATGCAGCATAAAGATATTGGTCTGTAATTTTCAACTAGGCTGGCGTCTCCTTTTTTGAAGACAGGGATGACTGTGGCTAGTGACCAAAGTTTGGGAAGGGAGCTGGTCCTGAAGGATTTTTCAAAGATTATGCTTAGGGGTTCTGCTATATTAGTGGAAAGCTTTTTTAAGAAGTATGCGCATTGTCCATCAGGTCCAATGGATAGAGATGGTTTCAGTTTGCGAAGGGCCTTTTCAACATTATCTTCTGTGAAATCTATTTGTGTTAGGTAATTGTACTCATTGTTGGTGCAACTGGGGAATGTTGTGCATGAGCCATTACTATATAAACCACTGTTTGTAAAGCAAACCTCTGTGTCCTGTATTTTGCTCCTGGGTGGTCTCAAAATAATAGTCATGCTGTAAACACTCTGACAATTTATAACACAGTATAAGATTTCTTCCATCTTGGGTCAAAGTGAACTTCCTACAAAGGAAATGAATTCTTGCCAAATACATTATATAGAACATTTTTAAAAAATCAGTTCTACAATTAGTCATTAGTATGCTATCCTTGCCTTTCCCATTCGTTACATTTTCAGTTTCTTATTTTGAGATTCAGGAAAGCACAAATCTTGTAATTTAGCAGTAATCGACAGATCCCAACTGGTAAGAGTGAGGTGCTTTGTCAAACCAGGTTTCTAATATTTCCAAATAGCAGCTGGTTATTTACGGGATTTACAATCTCCTGTTATAGCTTAGTGCCTCCCAGTCACTATCTGGAGTTACAATATTTCTTTATTTTTTCAATGTTTATAACCTGACCCAATCCCTGGATACTGGATGATGGTATTTCATGTATTTTAAAAAATATATAGGTTAAAAAGGTTAAAAAAGACCAACTTCTATTTCACTTCCAATTTATGCATATGTATAAATAGAGATATAATATAAACACACATACAAACACAAATGAATTTACTTAAAAACATAGAATAATAAAAATAAATAACCCCAAATATTTTTCTAATCTAATTAATAATTATAGCTAAACTAATTAGAAAGCCAAGTAAATGACCTTTAAATGGTATTTAAAAGCATAGTAAATACATTTGCAATCATGTTTAAATGGGTATTTAACCCTTAGGACTTGAGGATCTTGGTGTTGGAAGAAATATCCATCTGGGTTCAGTTCCAAGTGGGGACAAAGACACTGGAAACATGGAGGCTGCTTGGAAAGATGGTTTAATGGTGGTCAGGATCACATGGCTTGATTTCCTGAACAGAAAAGGGCTGAGATCCTGTGTGCTCCCTGGCTTTATGCTTTTTCTGAGCTTTGAACTTTCTGGGGCACAGGAAGAGTACCCTGATTGGCTGTCAGACTCCCAGGGGGTGGGGGTCTTAGCTAGCCTTGCCGGCTGATGTAATCTTCCCAGGTGCCATGTGGTGAGTTTCAGTTGCTAGATGGGTTCTATTATGATGCAGATGATGGCCCATTAGCAAAGGTGGGGGGTGGCAGGAAGTTGCAGGGAGCTGCTTTGTCTTTAAAACATGTTTCTCCATTTCTCATCCAGGGAAATATATTCTGCCTTTTTAAATATTTTCTAAAATATTTCATTCTTCTAGGAGGGGGGTGGGTGCTAAATTCCTACAATCCCTACTTTTTTTTTTTTTTCAAAACGTGAGTTTTGAAACATGCTCTTGGCAAAAAATTAAAATTGATCAAATCAGGGAGGCTTGATGGGTGCTTTTAATTTTTCTGATGCAAAGGAAGCCATTGATAGAGACAACAGAAAAAAGATTCCTTCAGTGGCTCCCAAAAGCTTTAAACCATGAAGATCTAGCGGCCAGGGGAAAAGTTCTGGTAAGAATTTTACAGTATCCAATTTTCTATGCCAATTAATTTCAGCTGTTAGATATCACTTTCTGTGAGCTTCCAGTCAGGTTTCAAGCAAGCACACATCCCAAAATTTTCACAGCCATGGTTTTCCTTTAAATTACAGGCTGCCCATTTCCAAGGGTTGGTTACTGAACCTGCCCTAGCTCTTACTTTAGTGCATCCAAGATTTTTTTTTTTTAGTCCAAATTGAGGTTAATCAGTGTGCAATCCAGGCTTTTTCCTTTCTTTCTTTTTTTTTTAAATTACACACAATGAGCCCTGGGACTTCTACTCATGAGACCACCAGTGCAACATATCTTGCTTTACTGGGCAACTGGGCAGCATCATTTGTGAGTCATAGTCAGGGCTTGGGTTTTGGATATCACTTTTTCTGCTATCTCTTCAAGAGAGGAATTGCCTGAGGGGGATGCCCCTCCCCCATGGAATTAGCAGGGAGATCTGACTCCTTGGGCTTTTAGTGCCACAGAGCAAAAATCAACCTAGAAGTCTTGTGTGGAGGTAAGTGAAGGGAATAGTTTCAGACTAATTCTGAATGGTGTCTCTCTCTGTGTGTGCCTGTGTATGCAGCTACCTTTACAATTCAGGCAATACAAACAATACAAACATGCTGGACAAATTTCCCTACCATTAGACAGAAATCTCAGGTGTTCAGAACTAACTGTGGCAGCCACTCAAATACAATCCTTACACAAATACTTTAGACTGATTACAATGTAAATGAGACAAGAAAACCTTACAATACGATAAAATCGTTCAGCTTCGTGATGGCTTGGACCAGAGATTGCGATGATTCAGCCGAGGTGACAGAGACTCGTCTTATTGAGGTTATTTGGGATGAGTTTGATTCTGTGGCTCCCGAGGACGTGGACAGGTTGCTGGGGAGGTTGCATGCGACCACGTGTTTACTGGACCCGTGTCCTTCCTGGTTAGTACTGGCTGCTCAGGAGGTGACACGAGGCTGGTTCCAGGAGATTATAAATGCTTCTTTAGCTGAAGGGGTTTTCCCCGCCGCCTTGAAGGAGGCGGTGGTGAGACCTCTCCTGAAGAAGCCTTCCCTGGACCCAGCTATTTTGGGAAATTATCGTCCAGTCTCCAACCTTCGCTTCTTAGCGAAGGTTGTAGAGAGTGTGGTTGCATGGCAGCTTCCCCGGCACCTGGAGGAAGCTGTCTATCTAGACCCGTTCCAGTCCGGCTTCCGGCCCGGTTATAGCACGGAGACGGCTTTGGTCGCGTTGGTGGATGACCTCTGGAGGGCCAGGGACAGGGGCTGTTCCTCTGCCTTGGTCCTATTAGATCTTTCAGCGGCTTTTGATACCATCGACCAAGGTATCCTGCTGCGCCGGTTGGAGGGATTGGGAGTGGGAGGCACCGTTTATCGGTGGTTCTCCTCCTATCTCTCTGACCGGTCGCAGTCGGTGTTGACAGGGGGGCAGAGGTCGTCCTTGAGGGGCCTCACTTGTGGGGTACCCCAGGGCTCGATTCTCTCGCCTACCCTGTTCAACATCTACATGAAGCCGCTGGGCAAGGTCATCAGTGGGTTCAGGGTGAGTTATCATCTGTACGCTGATGACACTCAGCTGTACTTTTCCACCCCGGACCACCCCAACGAAGCGGTCGAAGTGCTGTCCCGGTGCCTGGAAGCCGTACGGGTCTGGATGGGGAGAAACAGACTCAAGCTCAATCCCTCCAAGACGGAGTGGCTGTGGATTCCGGCACCCCGGTACAGTCAGCTGCATCCGCAGCTGACTGTTGGGGGCGAGTTAGTGGCCCCAAAGGAGGTGGTTCGCAACTTGGGCGTCCTCCTGGATGGCCGGCTGTCCTTTGAGGAACATCTGGCGGGCGTCACCAGGGGGGCTTTACCAAGTTCGCTTGGTTCGCCAGTTCGTCCTTCCTTGACCGGGATGCCTTATGCACGGTCACTCACGCCTGGTTACGCCTCGGCTGGATTATTGCAATGCTCTCTACATGGGGCTGCCCTTGAGGTGCACCCGGAGGCTGCAGTTAGTCCAGAATGCAGCTGCGCGAGTGGTAATGGGAGCCGCTCGAGGCTCCCACGTAACACCACTGCTCCGTAGTTTGCACTGGCTTCCTGTGGTCTTCGGTGCGCTTCAAGATCCTGGTTACCACCTTTAAAGCGCTCCATGGCTTAGGACCCGGTACTACGAGACCGCCTGCTGTTACCGTATGCCTCCCATCGACCAGACGCTCTCACAGAGGGCCTTCTCAGGGTGCCGTCCGCCAAACAATGTCGGCTGGCGGCTCCCAGGGGTAGGGCCTTCTCTGTGGGAGCACCGATGCTCTGGAACGAACTCCCCCCTGGCTTACGTCAAGTTCCTGATCTTCGGACCTTCCGTCGTGAGCTAAAAACATACTTATTTACTCAAGCAGGACTGGCATAAATAGTTGATTTTAAATTGGGGTTTTAGAGATTTTAAACATTTGTAAATTTTTTAAATTATCGGCCATTTATTAATAGTTTCTTTTAATTTCTTTTAATTGTATATACTCTGTATTTTATTTCAGCTGTACACCGCCCTGAGTCCTTCGGGAGAAGGGCGGTATAAAAATCTAATAAAATAAATAAATAAATAAATAAATAAATAAATACAATGAATTTTCCACCTCCCCCATAGTCTTTCCAGTTGTCTTCTGGGGATTGAAAAGAGTCTTTTAGTCTTTATTTGTACATCTCAGGGTCCTTTCTTTCATATCTTTTGGGTGGCATGCTTGGTAGTCAGTCAGGTTTGGAAAGGTCTGCTCCACTCTGGTTGCTGTGATGACTTTCAGTGGGGGCTGGATTCAAACTCAATTCCTGGCTCCAACTAATGGAAGGTCTCCTCTGGGGGCAGCATCTGGAACCATGTGCTCTGCTTCCACAGTTGCAGAGTCATTTTTTCAGGGCTGAAAGACATTAGAACAGGATCTCCTCCCCACTTTTGTGGGTAATCTTCTCAGGAAAGGCATTGTAACAGGATTAAAAGGGGGGGTAGATATCTTGCAGGCAGAGTTTGAAAAGAAACAACACATCAATATTGCAGTTACTAAAAGATAATGCAGTTTCAACAAAATGCAGTTTCAACAACTGATGAGAAAGAAAAAACTGGATTCACATGCTTCAGGAAGAGGTACAGGTAAAATCATTTAAATACATAGTAAATGCAAGACTGAATTTTTTTTCTCTTGTAAGTGAACTTAAAACATTTCCTCATAAACTTGAGTTGTTACTTTAAGATAAAGAGAGGGAAGGAGGGGAAAAAAACAGAAATAGGATGAAAAGTCCTCTTTACTGTTTTGTTGGCCAGACAAAGACAGGAAAAAGGCTCTTTCTTTCTTTTTTTTCTCTCTCTTCCCCATTTTCATTGCTTCAACCTTTTTGTTTTGTTTTTCCCTAACAATTTAAAATTCTTGTCTCTAGAGATCAGATACATTTTACAGTTACAATTACCTCGAGGGCCCACAAAGACAGACATACACACATAAAAAACAAGGAGGACAAAGAGAGGGAAAAAAAATTCTGAGATTTACACACACACACTGATCATTCCCGCCATAAATCTCAGTTAAATTAGGGAAGGCACAAATCTTAACAGACAGACCACGTGGTTCCATAGAAGACAGAGAAAGAGACAAACAAGCAAACAAAACAAAAACCCAAACATTCCTATTTATATATTTCCCTTTTCTTTTAAGTACCTTTATTTAGCCAAATTTGTTTCCTATTCTCATCTCTTAGCAAAGCCCATTTTTCACACAATTTCTTCAATTTCTTTTCTCGCATGCCAGTCAACACTGGCACCTGCCTGGCGTCCCAGGCCCCAAGCATGTCTCTCAGGGGATTTCCCTCTACCCTTGAGCTTACACTTCCCATGATCCTCGGAATGTGAGGCTCACTTTGTCATAGCCGGGTACTCCCGCAGTTTCGGGGAAAAAAAGGTATCCGCGAAGGACTCCGACTCCCTTCTGTCAAAGTATGGGCCCCTTCCTTAAGGGAACTCTTATTTGAAGATCACCAATAAAAAAAAATAGTGATCCCGGAGGACCTTGCTGCCCCTTCAGCAGGTACGAGCACCTCCTCTCACTCCACATGCACCACTTTAGGCTTTGCTTTCTTTTTTAGATACACCGATAGTTCCTATATATTTCTTTTTCCGCCTTCACACTTCTTTTCCTTTTGCTCGGCTTCCGTTCCTTGAAAACACAAAGTTCCACGTTTGGCTTCCCCCCCTTGCTTTCTCTAGCCTACCGGTCACGGCTTGGTGGAGCTAGCAGTAGGCAGAGGGGCAGCTAGAGGTTGCTCAAAGAGGTGGAATCAGATTGTTTCCTCAGGTGGAATCACACACACACACTTCCTCCTTCCCTAACAGAAGGTCCTGTGCTCTGGCAAAACCCCCATGCTCTCCAGACTTTTGGTCTTTCTGTGGTTAGGAAATGCACAGAGGAAGCAAGATCCAGCTGTGATTGGGAGAAGGGCTCTCTCATTCACACACATGCAGGCATACACATATTTCCCATGCTTTTCCATGCTTTAAAATTAAAATTTAGAGGTACTCACCTTCTTTCCAAGCAGCCTTTGAGCTCAACACTCAAAACCCCTTTAAAAACTAGTTCCAAATGGCCAAGGTCCAGGAAAACTTACCCACAGACTCAATGGGTCTGCTGCTAGCAAGGGAGGCTTACCTGGGCCAGGTCCATTGGTTAGGTTAGCTTGGAGTCCCTTCGTGATCACCAATTGTTGGAAGAAATATCCATCTGGGTTCAGTTCCAAGTGGGGACAAAGACACTGGAAACATGGAGGCTGCTTGGAAAGATGGTTTAATGGTGGTCAGGATCACATGGCTTGAGTTCCTGAACAGAAAAGGGCTGAGATCCTGTGTGCTCCCTGGCTTTATGCTTTTTCTGAGCTTTGAACTTTCTGAGGCACAGGAAGAGTACCCTGATTGGCTGTCAGACTCCCAGGGGGTGGGGGTCTTAGCTAGCCTTGCTGGCTGATGTAATCTTCCCAGGTGCCATGTGGTGAGTTTCAGTTGCTAGATGGGTTCTATTATGATGCAGATGATGGCCCATTGACAAAGGTGGGAGGTGGCAGGAAGTTGCAGGGAGCTGCTTTGTCTTTAAAACATGTTTCTCCATTTCTCATCCAGGGAAATATATTCTGCCTTTTTAAATATTTTCTAAAATATTTCATTCTTCTAGGAGGGGGGTGGGTGCTAAATTCCTACGTTGGCTTGTAAACCATCCTACATTTTTAAATCTATCGCAGTCCCTCCCATGTGGTTTAAAAGGGATTTAATATTGCACCACATTAAATAGTCATGATTGCCTCTTGCCCAACATCCTCTTAGATTTTCTTATAGGAAAGTCCCATTCATCTGAGATCCCTGGCAATTTCATATGGATTGCAGACTTTTGTTGCTATTAATCCCAGCTGGGAGATTAAAGAACAATTTTCTCTTTAAGAGCCATTGGTGACTTGGCCCATATCAGTGTCTTTTTCCTTCAGCATTATGGATAGCCAACTTTCTTAATTTCTCTTAAGAAGTAGAAAGAAAAACCTATTTGTTAGAGAGAATGAAAGCAGGAATTGTCTTTAAAAGCATCCTGATATATACATATTGCAGGGGACAAAGGGGAACCAGGCAGAGAGCAAATTGCTGTACTGATAGTATGCAGAGTTGGTCATCGGCTGTTGTTTGAATGTACCTGAGTGAAAAATAGGCTTTCTCATTCCTGGCCAGACACTTAGGTCGTCCCTGTATTCGTGTAATATATGTAGCCAAAGAACTTAGCAGGATCCATCAGCGGAAACAGACATTTAGTCTTCCAAGCTTTCAGATGTTGGAAGAAAAATCAGGTCCAGTTCCAAGCTGGGAGAAAGATGCTGGAAATAAAATGGAGGCAGTCTGAAGGAAAGGACATCTCTGTTTATTTGGTAGTCAGAAACTAGTGACAGGAATATGTTTCTGGGGTAGCTGACAAAATGGGGTTGAAAATAGATGGGTTTTTATACATTCTTTGGGGCTTTGTGGTTGAGATGCCTGTTCCTGTGCAAGCATATGTCCTTCAATATTTTAATTTGCCAGATTCCTATGGGGTCATGACTGGCTGTACAGGCAAAAGGGGAAATGTAAATCCTAGCTGTTTGTCTGAGTTAATCTTGTCAGTTTTGGCTTGCCTATTGTGTTGCTTATTTGGAGTCTCTTTGCTTATGAATAGATTGGCCCAGTCTTTAATGATACAAAATCTCCATTCCTAAAGACCAGCCTCTTCAAGCTTCTGCTTGAGGCTATTTTCCTATGTCAGGAAGACTGGGGCTGCTTTCTGCCTTTGTTAAGATTTTTTTTTCCTCTTCTCCTTTAGGGGAAATATTCTATCCTGCCTTTTTTTAATATTAAGACCAGTGGTGGGATTCAGACAGTTTGCACCACTTCGTGAGAACCGGTTGTTAACTTTCTGAGCAGTTTGACAAACTGGTTGTTGGAAGAAATCATTAGGGCAGAGAACCGATTGTTAAATTACTTGAATCCCACTACTGATTTAAATGATTTAATGAATCCCACTACTGATTTAAATGGGGGGAGGGGCTTCTACAAAAACTTGTGTAGGAATTCATCCTCGGGGAATTTCTCTTTACCATTCCGTGGCTGAACCAGAGTGAATCCTGAAACATTATCCTAGGACATATATATTTGCCTTCATTCTCACAGATCTTTCATCATAAGGCTTCAAGACTACACAGAATTCCATTTTTTCTGGTCATATATTTTTTTTCTGCTTCTACATTACCAAACCAGGATGTTGTAGATTTCTTATAGGATACTAATGTGGGAGGAGAAAGAACTTGTTTAATACTTGCCTGCTGTTATCTACTTCAGTTTTAACCTTGGACCAAGGAGGGGATCTCACAGGAAAACTAGACATGAGCTGAGGGAATTTTCTTTTGTTGCAGAAAATGCTAGTACAATTACCAATCCCCAATTTTTAGGAACCAAAAAGAATGTACAAATATTAAAAAAATATTTGACTCATAAATTATTTATGATGTATGATTACTGTAAGAGTATAAAGGTTGACATCAAACATTTTTTACTCTGTATATCTTAAAAATAATTATGGATATTCTCAGACATCCAGGTGATGGTTGTCCCAAAGTCCCAGTGGTTTTTAAAAGCAACTGGACTTCCTTTTTTTTTTTTTTTGAAGACGTTTTGCTTCTCATTCAATATGCTTCTTAGTTTACTAAGTCTGTGTTACTATTAATCTTCTCACCGTTCCTATCACCCGTCTCCTCCCACTTATGAATGTAGGACTGTAACCTTGTCACTGGTATCCTTAAGATTTATATTGACTGTTTCCATATGACTATCTTTATGATTCTTGGTGAATGTATCTTTTCTTTTATGTACACCGAGAGCGTATGAGCAATACAAATTCCTTGTGTGTCCAATCACACTTGGCCAATAAAGAATTCTATTCTATTCTATTCTATTCTATTCTATTCTATTCTATTCTATTCTATTCTATTCTATTCTATTCTATTCTATTCTATTCTTCTTCAGCTGAAAATCAATCATTATCTCTCTGAGAGACATTGAAGCCACTTGGGGGTTTATCTATGTCCTCAGGATCACCTGAATCAGATTGCAAATGGTATGAAACCTTCTTGGAACTTATTTTTGGAACTTTCAGCAATTCTAAAAAGATTGTGCTATTCAGCTGATCCCAAAGGCACAGATAAACCTCCAAGTGGCCTTAACAGCTCTCAGAATGAATACTAAAGACCAAATGAGTGCAAAGAATATAAATTATTCCATCCTCCACCATTCAGTCAGAACTGAAGGAGCTTCTTGGATGAGAAGCAAAACATCTTTAAGGAAAAACAAGGTCCAGTTGTCTTTTGAAAAAACACCCTTGGGGACACTCATGAGTACCATGTTTTCCAGAAAATTTGACCTACCCCAAAGATAAGCCCTAGTGAAGTGGGTAGATGTGGCCAGCACAGAAGGCAGTGCTTCCCTTCACCGGTCACCTCATGGCTGCTCAGCCATTTAATCAGGCCCATGGATCAGCTGAGCCAGCGAGGACCAGGAGCTAAATTTCATTCCTTCTCTCCGATCACAGCCTTTCCTTTCAAGAAATCAAATGTCACTTGAGAAAAGGATGCACATCCCAGGATTGCAATGGTGAAGGCTCAGAATGGAGCCTTTTTGACAAATGGCAGGATAATGCAGAGGGGGATTTCCTACCTGTCATCCTTTCCTCTGTCTGTGCTGAGATTGAGGTAAGGATGACAGGCAGGAAAATCCCCCTTCCCATTTTCCTGCTGTTCACAAAAAAGCTGCATTCCAAGACTTCAGTATATCCCAGGATCCTGCAAGGCTTGTTGTAGCATTGCACGTGCAAGCGACGGCATCCCAATGAGGTTTGTCACATCGGCGCAACCCCTTGGAGCAGGATTCTGCAAGGATTGCTGTGCCATTGTGTGTGCAAGCAATAGCACTGCCATGAGGTTTGATATACTGGCACAGCTCCTCGCGGCAGGATGCCAGCTATGCCAGTGTGATGAAGCTCGTGGTGGTGCTTCCATTCATGAGTACAACACCACAACAAACGTTGCTGGATTCTGCTCCAAGAGGTTGTGCTGGTATGACAAACCTCACAGCAATGGCGCCACTCCTGCGCATGGCTCAGTCAAGTTTCAGGCATTCCAGGGACAATCTTGATTGTAGAAAATATGACTTCAGTAACAGAGTTGTAAATACTTGGAACACACTACCTGACTCTGTGGTCTCTTCCCAAAATCCCCAAAGCTTCAACCAAAAACTGTCTACTATTGACCTCACCCTATTCCTAAGAGGTCTGTAAGGGGCGTGCATAAGAGCACAAGAGTGCCTACCGTTCCTATCCTATTTTTTACTTTCATTATATCCAATGATAAAGCTTTCACTACCAGTTCTCTTCCCAAACTTTGGTCACTAGCCACAGTCATCCCCATCTTCAAAAAAGGAGACCCCAGCTTAGTCGAAAACTACAGACCAATCTCCCTTTGCTGCGTCACCTGCAAAGTCATGGAATCTATCATCAACCAATCCATTACCTCACACTTAGAAACTAACAACCTACTCTCCAACAAACAATTTGGTTTCAGGAAAAAGTTATCATGTAACTTACAACTTCTCCACTGCAAAAACATATGGACTTCAAATCTAGATCAAGGCAAATCAATAGATGCAATCTACATAGACTTCTGCAAAGCTTTTGACTCAGTAGTACACAATAAACTTCTCCTTAAACTAACATCCTATGGCATCTCAGGACCCCTCCACAAATGGATATCTGCTTTTCTGTCTAACAGACAACAAGTGGTCAAAATTGGCAATGCTTTATCAAATCCTGTTCCTGTCAAGAGTGGCGTTCCTCAAGGCAGCGTCCTTGGACCAACACTCTTTATTCTATACATTAATGATCTTTGTGACCATATCTCAAGTAATTGTGTTCTCTTTGCTGACGATGTCAAACTATTTAACACCACAGACAACACTTCTATCATTCAAAACGACCTTGACCATCTAACCGCTTGGTCTAAAAGTTGGCAGCTCGAAATTTCAACCAGCAAATGCTCAGTCTTACATATAGGAAAAAAGAACCCTAAAACTAAGTACATACTAGATGGACATTACCTTACAGACGACCCCCATCCCGTTAAAGACCTTGGAGTTTTCATGTCAAATGATCTAAGTGCCAAAGCCCACTGCAACTACATAGCAAAAAAAGCTCTAAGAGTTGTAAACCTAATTTTGCGTAGCTTCTTTTCCAAAAACACCACACTACTAACCAGAGCATATAAAACATTTGCTAGACCAATTCTAGAATACAGCTCACCTGTTTGGAACCCTCACCACATCTCTGACATCAATACAATTGAACGTGTCCAGAAATATTTTACAAGAAGAGTTCTCCATTCCTCTGAAAACAACAAAATATCTTATCCCACCAGACTTGAAATCCTAGGCTTAGAAAACTTGGAACTCTGTCGCCTTCGACAAGACCTAAGTTTAACTCACAGAATCATCTATTGTAATATCCTTCCTGTCAAAGACTACTTCAGCTTTAATTGCAATAATACAAGGGCAACCAATAGATTTAAACTTAATGTCAACCGCTTTAATCTAGATTGCAGAAAATATGACTTCTGCAACAGAATCATCAGTGCTTGGAATACTTTACCTGACTCTGTGGTCTCTTCCCATAATCCTAAAAGCTTTAATCAAAAACTTTCTACTATTGACCTCACCCCATTCCTAAGAGGACCATAAGGGGCGTGCATAAGCGCACAAACGTGCCTACCGTTCCTGTCCTATTGTTTTTCTTTTCTTCTTCCTATATATGTTTATATGTGTATATACTATATAATCTTTTTGTATGATGTTGTGACAAAAATAAATAAATAAATAAAATAAAATTAATATGGTTAATTCATACTCCTACTTATATATATACTTATATATTGTATAGTTATTTCATGATTATGCTTATATATACTGTGTGACAAAATAAATAAATAAATATAAATAAATATAAATCCTTCTATTCCCACCATTCATTTAGAAATGAAGAAACGTCTTGGCTGCGAAGTAAAACACCATCAAGGAAAAAACAAACAAAGTTTAGTTGCCTTTTTGAAAAAATAATTATTTTTGACTGGGTCAAAAGTAATTACTTTAAATATTTATTAAATATCATATAACAACTTGTTAAACCTTGCTTCAGCTTTACCCTATACTGTACAAAATAACAAAATGTGTCTGATTCCATGTTAAAGCAAACCTTGGAATTAAAATTCCCATTATCTTCTGATACTAATTTCTTATTTTCAAAACTAAGAAGAATGGTATTGTTACTTTCTATATTTTTCCTAGCAAGCTTTGGAAGTGCGCTTGGTACATCCCAATGCTTAAAATATTGAAAATTTAAATATTATTTTGTACAGTTTGAATCATCCTGCATTTTCCCTTCTTATAATTTTTACAATGTATTTCATGATTAAATCTTTCTAGTTGTTGTTAGTTGCGAAGTTGTGTCCGACATCGCGACCCCACGGACAACGTTCCTCCAGGCCTTCCTATCCACTACCATCCTCTGGAGTCCATTTAAGCTCACGCCTACTTCTTCAGTGACTCCATCCAGCCACCTCATTCTCTGTCATCCCCTTCTTCTTTTGCCCTCAATCTTTCCCAGCATTAGGCTCTTCTCCAGTGAGTCCTTCCTTCTCATTAGGTGGCCAAAGTATTTCAGTTTCATCTTCAGGATCTGGCCTTCTAAAGAGCAGTCAGGGTTGATCTCCTCTAGGACTGAGTGGTTTGATCTTCTTGGAGTCCAAGGGACTTGCAGGAGTCTTTTACTCCAGCACCAGAGTTCAAAGGCCTCAATTCTTTGGCGCTCAGTCTTTCTTATGGTCCAAATCTTTCAAGTAGCTTTAGTCAAATAAGGGGTCAGATGAGAATGGAGGTAGCATATCCTTGTTTGCTTATTTTCATTTCTAACCCAAGTCACACAACAGGAGAAATTGGACTTTCAACTTCTCATAAGATGCACTGTGTAATTTGCCCAATGCTTATTACCATATCCCCTCTAAAGCATTTCCTATTTAATATGAACAGTAGGAAACTGGTTGATAGCTAGCAATTAATTAGTGAAACACCATATGTTAATAGACACACAGCAGATGTGTAGAAATGGAGACTCTGGTCTGGAATAATTCTGCCATTGCAGTTCAGGTAAGGAGAAAAATTAATCATAGTGCTAAAGTTTGTAAATTGTAACTTGATTAGTATAGTTAACAGTTTCTGGGTAGAGTAAAATCTAATAGTTAATGGCAAACTCAAATGGTTGTAACTCTAGAACTATCTACCGCATAATGTATGTGAAGATTCAGTAAGACAAATAGTAAGTGATGAAATTCCAAGAGGTAGCCAGTAGAGGTCACTAAATCAAGATTAAATTGGAGGTGGGGAGCAGGCTTTGATCTGTGGTTGTGTGGCGTGTGGGTCCACAAGCACACATTAGTTCTTAAATGTGGGAGATATTCTTTTTACATAAAGGATCCCAACCATAGGCAGCTAATTGGGAAGCTGATGTTGACATGAAGTCAATTCAGCAACAAAGCCAACTAACATGGTTTTTGGTAGCAAGTTCAAAACCTCGCTGAATTGCATGTGTGAGTTTGAGAGGTCAATATTTAATGGCAAACATTAGAAAATTATGTCAGGCATGTTAGCAAAAATCATCTCTTAATAAGGTATGATTAATGGATTTGCCAGATAAGAGAAAAACAAACAGCCATAACCCTTCAAAGCAAATTTCACAAATAGGGTAATAATATGTATCAGAGATGTTTTTTGTTTACGTTTAAGAAAACAATTGTTTGTGCATTTGCTATTTAATTGAGCATGTACCAGAAAATGGCAATTAACTCTTTAGCTTTTATGCAAAGCCAAGCCATTAATGAACAACAGCATATTGGAGACGTTTACTTATTTATACAGTTAACCGAAATTATTATATTAAATTATTTTATCAGGACTAAGCTCCTGTATTGCCACATGTATCACATAAAAACAGCAAAGTGATGCAGGGATGAAATCTAAAAATTTTCCCTACCAGTTCTATGGGCATGGCTTAATTAGTGGGCGTGGCTTGGTGGTCAGGTGACTGGGTGGGCATGGCCAATAACAATAAATAATAAAAATAATAAACAAAGTATACAAAACAATAATAGGTATCAAAAATCAACTTTCACACTTTACACTCACACAACACAATACAACTGACTCATGCACAATGTAAAAGCAAAATGGTCCCTGCAACAAGCAGGAACTTTACACAGCCACAAAAAACTCAAAAACCAACTTTCACACTTTACACACACACACACACACAAAATGCCACATAGAGCTTTGTGAAATTTTGTGTGTTTGTGTAGTTAGAGTGAAACACTACAGAAACACACCAAATCTCAGAAAGCTGCACAAATATTTTATTTTATGATTTCATTTTATTTATATTTTTTAGATCAGGGGTCTCCTTAGTAAATTTAAGGTTTGTGGACTTCAACTCCCAGCCAGAAAAGCTGGCTGAGGAACTCTGGGAGTTCAAGTCCACAACCCTTAAAGTTACTAAGGTTGGAGACCCCAGTTTTAGAGAAAAGCAGCTAAATTTAAAACTTCCTTAACTTTAAATTGCTGTCTAAAAAACCCCAACTCCTTTAAAAAAACACCAAATTAACTATTTTTTAATAGTTTACTTATCCAATTGGAAGCAGGCAGATTGAGTTGCTCACCGAGGAGATGGATTGCAGGCAGGTAGATTCAGTTGCTAGCTGATGCAACTGATTGCAGCAGCTGAAGCAAAGCAAATAAGCATCAATTAAGTAAGTGGGGAGGGGGCGATTGGGTGGGCATGGGCGGTGGTTGTTGTAAGAGGTTGTTAAAAAATGATTTTAAAAGCCTGTGATGATCAGGAAACTCATCTGGGAACGCCAGAGGAAAAAAAGATTTTAAAAGGCTCCTCTTGACGATCCCAGCTGAAGTTGCCTGATCACAGCCCAGAACCTCTTAAAAGGATTGTTTTAACAACCTCTTCCACAGAAGAACTTGTAGAAAAAATGTTTTTTAAAGGTTCTGGTGTTCAGGCAACTCAGCTGGGATTGCCAGAGGAGCCTTTTAAAACCATTTTTTTAACAACCTCTTCGGCCGAAGAGGTTGTTAAAAAAGAGAATTTAAAGGGTTCTGACGATCTCAGCTGAACTAAGGGATCATCAAAGGCTTTTTTTTTACTTTTAAAGGCATTTTTTCGGCTGAAGAAAAAATGCTTTTAAAAGTAAAAAAAAAACCTCTGATGATGGCGCAGCTCAGCAGGCGCAGGGGGCAGGACCAGGGATTTTTGCTACTGGTTCTCCAAACCACCAGACGCCATTGCTACTGGATCAGGTGATCCAGTCTGAACCCGGAGCATTTCACCCCTGAATTGATGGCAGAAAAAGATCCAGAAGTCCATCGAGTTCGCCCTTTGAGTTTTTTGTTTTTGTTTTCTTTTAATTTCTGTATTATTGTTATTTATTTTTATTTTTGTTGGATGATAGGCAACAGTAAATAGGAGTTCTGCAGATACATGGCTTACGTGCATGCATTTGAAGCAGAGGTGAAATCTAAAAAAATTTCCTACTGGTTCTGTGGGCATGGCTTAATTGATGGGCGTGGCTTGGTGGTCAGATGACCGGGTGGGCATGGCCAATAACAATAAATAATAAAAATAATAAACAAAGTATACAAAACAATAAGAGATACCAAAAACCAACTTTCACACTTTACACACACACAACACAACACAACACAACTGACTTACACACAATGTAAAAGCAGCTGCACTTCACACAAAATGGCCCCTGCAACAAGCAGGAACCTCACACAGCCACAAAAAGCCCCAAAACCAACTTTCACACTTTATACACACACAACACAACATAACACAACACAACCAACTCTCTCTCACACACAAAATGCCACATACAGCTTTATGAGATTTTGTGTGTTTGTGTAGTTAGAGTGAAACACTACAGAAACACACCAAATTTCAGAAAGCTGAACAAATTTTTTATTTTATTTTATTATTTTATTTTATTAATATTTTTAGATAAAAGCAGCTAAATTTAAAACTTCCTTAATTTTAAATTGCTATGTCTAAAAAGAAAAAAAAAACTCCTAAAAAAAACAATTAATTTTTTTAAAGCTCCCCTCCACACTTACTTACCCAATTCAAGGGAAAAGGCAGGCAGATTGAGTTGCTCACCGATGAGATGGATTGCAGGCAGGCAGATTCAGTTGCTAGCTGATCCAATTGATTGCAGCAGCCAAAGCAAGGCCGGAATAGCAAGCGAGACCGAAAGAAGCAGGAAGCTGTCAAGTAGGCAAGTGGAGGCTGGGTGATTGGGTGGGCATGGGCGGGCATGGCCCCAGGAATTTTTGCTATCGGTTCTCTGAACTACCCTCCCTCATCGCTACCGGCTTGCCCAATCCGATCCGAACTGCGAGCATTTCACCCCTGATTTGAAGTGTTTTTAATTTATACTTGATAAAATGGATATTTGACTCTTCCAGTAACAAACTCTCTGTTTAAAATTAGCATCATAAATCATGTTTCTAAATCCATTTGAATTTAGCATTGATTGAAGAAAGAAATCCAGGTAAGATGTCATTCAAATTTGTATATAATAACTGTATTGATAAGAATGCAATCTTAAAATCTTTGTTTAGTGTAACACATTAATGTGTTCGAAATGTTTTGCATAAATGTTTTTTCCCCCCCTAGTTTGCCAAAAGGCACAAAGCTGAATGAGATATTCTCCAATTAAAGGGAACCACAAGGCAGGCAGATATCCTTGTCAAGATGAGGGCTTGGTTTCTTCCCTTTAAGAGAAATAAAATAATATGACAGAACGTAAAATTGAAACAGCAAATATTGAAGCAGGTGAGGAAAAGTGACAAAAGATGGTTGTTGTTATAAGGGGTATTTGTGTAAATGATATAAAGCCTGGACATACAGTAGTTTCTCTAGACAAATAGGAATGGCATTTTTTTTAACCATTTACATCCAATCCAAGAAACATGAATGCTCTTTTGAAAATATTTCTCTTTGATACGTTTAAAAAAAGGTAACTAAGCATGAGGGCAATAATGCATCCAGCCAAATAATCCTGCTCCAGTATAACAATAACAGAGTTGGAAGCAACCTTGGAGATCATTTAGTCCAACCCCCTGCTCATACTATTTCTGAGAAATGGTTATTCAGTGTCTTCTTAAAAATCTCCAATGATAGGGCACCCACAACTTCTGAAGGCAATTTGTTCCACTGGTTGATTGTTCTCACTGTTAGAAATTTTCTCCTTCTAGGTTGTTTTTTTCCTTGATTAGTTTCCATCCATTGTTTCTTGTCCTGCCTTCAGGTGTT
Source organism: Ahaetulla prasina (assembly GCF_028640845.1). NCBI lineage: Eukaryota > Metazoa > Chordata > Lepidosauria > Squamata > Colubridae > Ahaetulla > Ahaetulla prasina. Next base: position 115,086,000 of record NC_080540.1, read on the forward strand.
TTGGCAAATAGGTTGGCCCTGTCTTCCTTGTGGCATCCCTTCAAGTATTGGAAGACTGCTATAATGCCACCCTGTTCCTTCTTTTCACTAGACCAGGGATACCCAGTTCCTGCAATCCTTCTCCTTATGTTATAGCTCCTAGGCCTCTAATCATCTTTGTTTCTCCTCTATTTATTTATTTATTTTGTCACAACATCATATAAAAAGGATTATATAGTATATAAACATAGATATGAGTAAATATTAGGAGGTATAAGCATCAATATATATATATATAGGAAGAAGAAAAGAAAAGAAAAACAATAGGACAGGAACGGTAGGCACGTTTGTGCGCTTATGGTCCTCTTAGGAATGGGGTGAGGTCAATAGTAGAAAGTTTTTGGTTAAAGCTTTTAGGATTATGGGAAGAGACCACAGAGTCAGGTAAAGTATTCCAAGCACTGATGATTCTGTTACAGAAGTCATATTTTCTGCAATCAAGATTAAAGCGGTTAACATTAAGTTTAAATCTGTTGGTTGCTCTTGTATTGTTGCAATTAAAGCTGAAGTAGTCTTTAACAAGAAGGACATTACAATAGATATGAGTTAAACTTAGGTCTTGTCGAAGGCGACGGAGTTCCAAGTTTTCTAAGTCTAGGATTTCAAGTCTGGTGGGATAAGGTATTTTGTTGTTTACAGAGGAATGGAGAACTCTACTTGTAAAATATTTCTGTAGTCGTTCAATTGTATTGATGTCAGAGATGGGGTGAGGGTTCCAAACAGGCGAGCTGTATTCTAGAATTGGTCTAGCAAATATTTTATATGCTCTGGTTAGTAGTATAGTGTTTTTGGAAAAGAAGCTATGCAGGATTAGGTTTACAACTCTTAGAGCCTTTTTTGCTATGTAGTTACAGTGGGCTTTGACACTTAGATCATTTGACATGAAAACTTCAAGGTCTTTAACGGGGTGGGGGTCATCTGTAAGGTAATGTCCATCAAGTATGTACTTAGTGTTTGGGTTCTTTTTTCCAATATGTAAGACTGAGCATTTGCTGGTTGAGATCTGGAGTTGCCAAGTTTTAGACCAAGTGGTTAGATGATCAAGGTCTTTTTGGAAGATAGATGCATTGTCTGTGGTGTTAAATAGTTTAACATCGTCAGCAAAAAGAACACAATTACTTGCGATATGGTCACAAAGATCATTAATGTATAGTATGAAGAGTGTTGGTCCAAGGACTCTGCCCTGAGGAACGCCACTCTTGACAGGAACAGGATTTGATAGAGCATTGCCAATTTTGACCACTTGTTGTCTGTTGGACAGAAATGCAGATATCCATTTGTGAAGGGGTCCTGAAATGCCATAGGATTTTAGTTTTAGGAGAGGTTTGTCGTGTACTACTGAGTCAAAAGCTTTGCAAAAGTCTATGTAGATTGCATCTATTGTTTTGCCTTGATCAAGATTTGTAGTCCATATGTTTTTACAGTGAAGAAGTTGTAAGTTGCATGATAATTTTTTCCTGAAACCAAATTGTTTATTGGAGAGTAGGTTGTTAGTTTCTAAGTGTGAGGTAATGGATTGGTTGATGATTGATTCCATGACTTTGCAGGTGACGCAGCATAGAGAGATTGGTCTGTAATTTTCAACTAAGCTGGGGTCTCCTTTTTTGAAGATAGGGATGACTGTGGCTAGTGACCAAAGTTTGGGAAGGGAACTGGTAGTGAAAGCTTTGTCAAAGATTATGTTTAGGGGTTCTGCTATATTAGTGGAAAGTTTTTTTAAGAAATATGTGCATAGTCCATCAGGTCCAATAGATAGCGATGGTTTCAAGTTATGAAGAGCTTTTTCAACGTTATCTTCTGTGAAATCTATATGGGTTAAGTCATCATATTCAATGCTAGTGCGTTTATGGAATGTCGGATATGTGTTATTGCTGTTAACAAAAACTAAGCCAAAGAAACTGTTGAAGAGGTTAGCTTTAAATGTTTCGTCATTGTATTCTTTGTTGTTAGAATCTTTTAGTGGTGGGATGGATCTTGAGTCTTTAAGTTTATTGTTCACAAAATTATAAAAGGCACGATTGGAATTTGTGCGCAAAAAGTTCTCTTCTTGCTTGGTGTGATAATTTGTGCATTCAGTTTTTATTTGGTTGCATATATTTTTGTAGCGGTTTTTGAAATTTGCTACATAGCCTTTTTTGTTTCTTTTCCAGAGGGATTTTTTTTTATTGAAGCTTTTTTATTGATATGGGTAGTTTCCTTTTCCTGGTCGTTGTGGTCATTTGTGGTACATATAGTTTAATGACTTTATTGATTTCAAGTAGGAAGACTCTATAGTGGTCTTCAGCGGTTGTGCAGGTTGCAAACAGATTTTGCCAGTCCAGAAATGAAAGATCGTTGTTTATAAGATCGTAGTTGGCTTTTTTGAAGTTGTAGCTGGGAATACTATTGTTATTACGATTTAAGTATGGACGTATATTGAGACAAAAATCAATCATGCAGTGGTCACTGTTGGAAAAAGGTTCTTTAATTTGTAGTCCATAAATTGAGTTGGAGTTGTTGCAGAAGTTGAGATCAAGGCAGTTGTTGAGTCTTGTGTTGTTAGTTACAAGTTGTTCAAGGCCTAGGTTTGTAACAGCGTTGTACAGTGTAGTATGGATTGGATTGGTTGTACATTTATTAGTTATCCTCTATGAAGTCTTTCCTAAATCTCAACATCTGACCAAAACTGGATGCAGTATTCTAAGTGTGGTCTTACTAGAGCTTTATAAAGTGGTACTATTACTTTGCATGATCTGGATTCCATTCCTCTGTTAATGCAACCTAGTACTGCATTGATGTTTTTGGCTTCTGTCACACACTGTTGGCTTATGTTTAGATGGTTGTCCATTAGGACTCCAAGATCCATAATGCAGCTACTACTATAGAACCAAGGTTCACCTAGTCTGTATCTGTACTTTTGGTTTTCTTGTCTAAGTATTAGAGTTTGCTTTTCTCTATGTTAAATTTAATTTTGTTGGATAGGGCCCAGTGAACATCTATTGAGATTCAACTGGATCTTGATCCTATCTTTTGTGGTATTGGTTTTTCCTGCCAGCTTGGTATCATCTGCAAATTTGATGAGTTCCTCCTTTATCCCCTCAACTAAGTTATTCATGAAGATGTTGAAGAGTACTGGGCCTAATGCAGAACCTTGGGGTACCTTACTGCTTAATTCCCTCCATGCAGATGCAGTTCCATTAAAGACTACACATTGATAATAGTAAACGTGTTGGGTACATTGTTGTCAACACATTGTCAATACAAAGTATTGTGTTGACATGTTGTCAACATTGAGTGAGAAACATGATGTCGCACTCTCTACTTACTCAATGGTAAAAGTTAGGACCTCCTGGTATTTACTAGTATGAGGATCCTCATATGTGGAAGGTGACGGTGCCCATACTATGTTGAAAACAAACTAGGTGGTATAACCCATTCCACTTCTCCTGTGTTCAAAAACTTCTCAAGCAGCTGAATAGTTTCTTTCCCTGTTTCCTAATGTCTGACTATACCGATCAACTGTCTACTCTGCTAAAATGGGGGCGGGGGAACCTTGAGAAACTGACTAGACTACTTCATAGGAACCTTTGTTTTAATCACTTTAAACGCAGAGAAAAACTTGCTATCTATGTGTTTGTTAGAGAGATTTTATTAAAAATCAGATCAAAAGTAAAATATGAATGAAGTATTAGGAAACAAAGGGAAAACACAATAGCATTTTAACTAAAACTATTAAGCATTTCATATTAAAATATTAAAAGCAATAGTTTGTAGCACTTAGGGAAGGGTTCTCAACCTCATCAACTCTTCCCTGAAGTTACACATTGTTCACCAACCCCCAAACATTCATTACATGAAAATCAAAAGGGGAAATGTAGCATAATTTCACAAGTCTTTTTTGAATGCATGAAATTGTGGAAGACATGATTTTTTTTTCAGAAAACAAGCAACTTTTGTTGCTTTAAATTTTTTCTAAAAAGTGCTACGTTCATATCTTTTGCTTTATTTCAAAGTATCATTGGAGAACTGAACTGAAGGCCTGCTGCACAACTTTATTATTTATCATATTCACTATATAACAGACATCAGGAAGAGGGGTAATCAAAATGATAAAGCACATACTGTATATATTGCTATGATCATAATATGAAAGTAATAGGAACTTAGTCCATTAGATGCATTACCCATTGTAAGAGCATAACCCATTAAAAGCACCTTTTTAAAGGAAAGGACAGTGAAACTATGAAATCTGCCTTTATTATACTGACCATATGTCAGGACATTACTGGCCACATGTCATGACATTACTACCCTTTACTGGGTAGTAAGCAAGGACAAAAAAGAATACCAAAGTACAGAGGAAAGGAGCCTAGAAGCCAAAAGTTAACATGTAAACACACACATACACAAACAAACACACAACGTGGGGAGATAAATGCAATGGAAAGTCGTACATTAGTGCAGGGACAAGTTAGGGAACAGCAGAGTTCTCGGGCTTTCATTAGACTGAGTCATAGGCATCCTCAGTTAGCCAGAGGATAGCAAAATGGTGAAATGTATATTGTGCATTGCAGTGCAAATCCTTCCCCTCCCTTCATGCCTGGATCACAATGTTGCATGAAAGTATCTAAGCTGCAGGGTTTTTTTTTCATCACAACATCACACAGTAGATATGCACAATCTCATTACTTGTCTCCCTTGCTATCATCCTTGTAGGTACTCCAGGCCAGAAGCACATCCAGGAATACTAGATCTTTTTTTATTATAAGGTTACATTAACAGAGTCTTGCAAATCTGACAGTACATAGTCATTCTCCCCACCATCACCTTTACAGTACAAGAAACAAGGAGGGTCCTTTCTGAGATGTTGCCACACCCCCAGTGGTGCTATTCAGCCGGTTATATCCGGTTTGAGTGAACTGATAGCAGCGGCTGTGGGAGGCTCCACCCACCCACCCAGATGTCATCACGTCCCATTCTTGATGATCTGTGTATGCGTGGAAGTCCCTGCGCATGTGCGGAGATGGTCGCGTGCACTCACATTTGCTAACCAGTAACAAAGGTAAGTGAATACCAGCCCTGCACACCCCAATTCCTCCTGAAGATTTAACTGCCTCCTATATGACCATTGCCTTTTCCTTTGGTCTCCCAAGATTGTTCTAATCTATCATTACAATTGCAAGTTCCTTGGAATTGAGCTACAGCCTAATTTCATCTGGATCCATTTACTCTCTGCAGCAATCCTTAAAAAGATAAATCAGATTACAGACGTGTATGTGTACTGTGAGATGTCATTCTTCCTGTTTTGCTTTTCTAGTTCATGTTCTTTTGCTTTGGAGGGGAGCTTATTGTTTACTTGTTCCCGAGTTTTATTTAAGTTGGTGAGCATGAGGCTGTTTTTTTTCTCCCTATTTTAATGGTGTTCTTAACTAATTATTAGAAATGCCAGTGCTGCAGGTTTATCACTCCTTGTGGGTTTTTTTTATTCCAGACAAGAAATAAGAAGAAGCCCTGCTGTTTCCCAGGCTGTGCAGCACATGTTTCAAAGAAGTATCCAACAACAGCTGTGGACTAGTCAGCCTACACCAAAGTTACCAAATAACTTTGTGAATAATTAAAAGTAAAAAAGGAACACGTAACCCTCATTGTTCTCTCCCTGTCTGTCACATTTCATGCCAGCCATAAAATCATCTAAAAGTATTCTAGAGAAAGGGAGACATCTAAGAAAAAAGTAATTATTTGACAGTGAATCAGAATTTTGCATTTATATACCCACCTGCTGAGCTTGTCCACATGAATGTATCTTTCAGGTCTCTTATATGTTGAAAGGGAGACCCATCCCCATCTGCATTTTCATATTAGAATAACCAGTATTTGCATGCTGTCCTAAAGCTGCAATTACAAAACATTTGAGGTTACATTATAGTGACCAGATGTCCCGCTTTCGGCGGGACAGTCCCGCTTTTTAATAATTTGTCTCGCGTCCCACGGCAATTCCAAAAAGTCCTGATTTTTTTTTTGTTTCACTCCCATTCTGAAAATGGGAGGCGACAATACAAGAGGAGGAGGCGGAGAAGGGGGAGTGGCAGAGAAGGGGGCGCGAGAGGGAGGAGAGATGCCGCTTGACTTCATCCGAGAGGAAGAGAAGAGCCGAGAGGAGAGCCAAGGAGAGCCAAGCCTGCCTGGAAGAGGTGAGAGGAGAGCTGAGCCTGCCTGGAAGAGCGGAGAAGTAGCAGCCGCTCCTCCTCCTTCAGGCAGGTGGCAAGACTCAGCGCGCATGTGCAGCCCCCCCCCCCCCATCAATAGTGTCCCGCTCTGCCATTGCTGAAATTTGGTCACTTTAGGTTACATCTCTCTTTGTTCAGAGGCATCAAATGTATGTATTCATAACCTGGCATAACTAGCAGAATTATTCCATATTCAGTACCTTCACAAATTAGTGCTTCTTGCAGTTGATCAATACAGGAGTGCAAGAGAAAGAAGGAGGGATACAGAGGGAGAGAATCATTTAGTCATTGGCCTCTCTACAACTTGTTGCTTTGCTCGTTTGCCATGTTTTTTTATCACATCATGTGCATTTTTTTAATTTACATTTATATCCCGCCCTTCTCCGAACACTCAGGGCGGCTTACATTGTGTAAGCCAATAGTCTCATTCTATTTGTATATTTATATACAAAGTCAACTTATTGCCCCCCCAACAATCTGGGTCCTCATTTTACCTACCTTATAAAGGATGGAAGGCTGAGTCAACCTTGGGCCTGGTGGGACTAGAACCTGCAGTAATTGCAGGCAGCTGTGTTTAATAACAGGCTTCTTACAGCCTGAGCCACACCGCGGCCCTCATTTGCAATCATTGGTATGATGAGAAATTCATCTGCTGTTAAGACATTATTCCTCTACATACAGTACATTCCCACTGTGCTGTAATAAAATTCATCCTTTGGCAGCAAGGTACTTTTCCCAACAACAACTCAGAAAGCTCAAACTGCCCAAGGACCTGCTAATCCAGTTCTACAGAGGAATTATTGAGTCTGTCATCTGCACCTCGATAACTGTCTGGTTTGGTTCGGCAACCCAACAAGGCAGAAACAGACTTCAGAGGATAATTAGGACTGCAGAAAAAGCAATTGCTACCAACCTGCCTTCCATTGAGGACCTGTATACTGCACAAGTCAAAAAGAAGGCTGTGAAAATATTTACAGACCTTTCACATCCTGGCCAGAAACTGTTTCAACTCTTACCTTCAAAACAACACTATAGAGCACTGCACACCAGAACAACTAGACATAAGAGCAGTTTTTTCCCCCCGAACGCCATTGCTCTGCTAAACAAATAATTCCCCCAACACTGTCAAACTATTTACTAAATCTGCACTACTATTAATCTTCTCATCGTTCCCATCACCCATCTCCTTCCAGTTATGACCATAACTTTGTTGCTTGTATCCTTATGACTTATATTGATTTGATTGTTTCCCGATTGCTTATTTGTACCCTATAACTATCATTAAGTGTTGTATCTTATGATTCTTGGTGAACGTATGTTTTCTTTTATGTACACTCAGAGCATATGCACCGAAACAAATTCCTTGTGTGTCCAATCACACTTGGCCAATAAAAAATTCTATTCTATTCTACAAGTGTTGTGGTATAGCGTTTGAATGTGGCTTGGAGACAAACTTAAACTGAAAGCCAGGAAACTAGGGTAAAGAAAACCAAGAATTCTTAGAAGCTGACTAGAGTTGGTAAGATTTGCCGTGAAATTGGGGGGGAGGGATCAGAGGTGGTGTTCAGCTGGTTTGGGTGAACTGGTATTGGTGACCTGTGGGTGGCCTGCCACTGCCACTGCCCAGGTGCAATCCCATCCTATATCGCTGTGTTTTTGATGCTGCATGAATGCATGGGTGGCACGCACGTGTGAATTGCAGTGTTGTTTGATGTCACACGCATGAGTGGATAGTGCAGGAGAGTGAATTGCTGTTGTTTTGTGATGCACATTTCCATGGCTGGGTGAACCAGTTGCTACTGTATGTAAATCCCACCTCGGGCAGAGGGAGGGAGTGATACTCAGGATCAGGCAAGAGTTTCTGGAATACAACCTGATCCCAATCCAGGGATTATAGAATAAAATTGGTTTGGCTGCCTATGACAGATGATATTACAGGAACATAAATGTAACACTAATGCTAGATCAATGAAAATGTCATGGGTTAGGAGCTCTTGGTGAAGCTTGCTTTTCCTGGGTTCTATCAGCCAAGCTCAAAAGGGAATTATCTTTTCCTTCTGCATCTGGTTTGTTTGTTTGTTTGTTTGTTTTCCCTTAGAAATTTCAGAACTATATTCTATAGTACACTATTGGAGAGGATTAGCCATTCCAATAGTGTACTTTAAGGAATCGCACATGCATACAGAGAGAGAGAGAGAGAGAGAGAGAGAGAGAGAGAGAGAGAGAGAGACTTATATACCACTTCATTGTGCTTTACCGCCCTCTCTAAGCAGTTTACAGCATCAGTATAATGCCTACAACAATCTGGGTCCTCATTTTATCGACCTCAGAAAGATGGAAGGCTGAATCAACCTTGAGCCCTTCAGAATCGAATGCCTGGAGTGAGCAGCGAGTTAACCTGCAATACTGCATTCTGACCATTGTGCCACCACGGCTAACCGTTCCTTAAATTTAAGTTAGTAAACTAATGACTGAGTGCAAGGAGTTCAAATTTCAAGAACTAAAAAGAGTTCTGCTCAATTATGAACTTGTGACAGTTGGATGAGTTCCTAATGTGGCATGCAAATCCATTAGTGTCATAGTTTTGCTCCTCAAAATTCTTGAATTGTGCAAGTTCCTTCCTGCCTTTTGGCATTCTGTATAATTTCTTCATGAGCATCAAATTCAACCTACAAAGATAAACTCTTTTTCCATTATTTCTGTAGCAATTGAAAAGACTGTACAAAGAACATTCATTACTACAAAGCAAGAGAGCCTCCATCAAAGAAAATAAAATAATGTAATGTAATTAAATTCCTATAACAACTTACTGGAAGTTAAACTGGGCTTTCTTCTCCCTTCCTTCTTCAGCCAGCATGTTTTTCTGATCCTCTTCCTGCCTCCCAGGTCCAACCTGGTTCCATCAAGGATTCCCTAATGTCTTCATTGTCATCTCACTGAGAGCCTGGAAGAATCCATTTCCAAAAATTAAAATAAATATCTGCATGAATAACTGATTTTTATACTCAACACAGTTCCCCCCTTGGCTGGACAATTGTTTGGTGATACTATTACAAGTATCAACCATTTTTGAGAAATTATATTGAATGAATGGGAATATGCTATTTGTTTGAGCATTGGTTCCAATGGACTTCAGAGACCGTCTTCTTCTTTAGTAAAATGAAAAAGTAATTGTAAAGAAAGTAAATCAGGATTGCTCAAATATTAACCATTTTGGAAAATATTAAGTTGAAAAGGAATACAATAGAGAGAGAATGGAGAGGTATAGAGGAAAGGAAGGAGAGAGAGGGAAAGAAGAAAGGGAAAAGGAGAGGAAGAAAGAGAGGGAAAATAAGAGTAGGTGAGAAGGTTAGAAGGTTAGAAGGGAGGAAGTAGGGAGGTGTGGGAGAAAGAAAGGAATGGGAAGAAATGAGGGAGAAGGAGTGGAGGAAAGAGGAAAGTAGAAGAGTAGATGGAGGATGGAAGGAAAAGGAGAGAGAAGGAGAAAAAGGATGGTTGTAAAACAAGGGAGATGAAATGGTAGAAGAGCAACCCCAAATATATTTAAATTGTTTAGGATGAAGATTGTATTAGTATGAAAATTAAAAGAAAATATGTATGTTAAATAAGAAACTGTACATTTAAGATATGTTTATGAGAAAAAAAACTTTTTCAAAAAAAAAAAGAGAGAGACCATCTTCTCCTTACCTGAATGAGAAGCTGGAGTTTGTTTTTTTATTTCCTCCAGTGATATGTTGTCCGATTTCTGTAACAATTTCTGCTAACCTAGAAGCTGTTAAACTATTTTTTTTCCCAAACACTTTCACCAATCCTACACCATAGGCATGTTTATCTAAACAGGAGCCCGATTACACTAATCAGTTCTTTCAAAACTGGGACCTATTGTAAACTAAAATCTGAGGGATTAAAACCTGCAATCGTCTATTAGCAAAACCTGTGTTCTTTATTTGAGTTAGGTCCTGAATGGTAAAAATAATGATATATATTTTTTGCTTTGTAGTTTAGCACTGAATAATAGCATGGCCCTATTCTGTATTTTTAATTTTGTGGTTATTGGACTACATGTAAGATTTTGTTTGTTTGATGTACAAGTTACAAGTTACAGGACGAAACTCCATCCTTTTTGTCATTTTGTTAACAGAATCATTCTGAAACTACTCTTCCCAAACTGGTGTATCCATTAGGGAGCTGTACTTTTCCTATAAACTTTTTTTCTGCCTCAATTCCTTTGCTGACTTTATTTCTTAATTCACTTTTTTTCCTTTGCTTTTTTTCTTTAATTCGTTAGAAGTCCAGTTCTTCCCCCATGCTCTCTCCTCATGCATCACTAATAAGAAGTTGCCAACAATGCCAGAAGAGTATAAACATTGGCAAGCCAGTAATCAGAAACGAAGATCTGATGCAGAACTTGAAACACAATTTATTTAAAACCTGTTCATGCATTAAAAAACATGAGGCAATAGTGCCCTGTGGCTTCCTTGGTTTGACAGTGAAAGGGAAAGTGCAAATGCAGTTCCAGTGTCAGATACACAAATATCAATCACAGCCAGGTTCCCAACAAGAAAAGGAGTAAGAAACTGTAATCTGAAGAAATTAAGGCAAGGGGTAAGGAAAAGGGAATGAAGAATCTTTTAAATAGTCCCTTCCTAGCCAATTTGGGGTAGTGGTTAAGGCATCAGAATAAAAGCCAGAACACGTGAGTTCTAGTCCCACCTTAGACATGAAGCCAAATGGGTGACCTTGGGCTAAGTATTCTCAATGCTAGGTAGGAGATAATGGAAACCACTTCTGAAATCTTGTTGAGAAATCTGCAGCATTTAATCCAGTTGGTCACGAGGAGTCAACACTGATTTGAGATCCACAAATAAAAAAAAAGATAGCAGGAATTACAGGTAAGATATTTTGATATCATGTATCAGCAACATCCTCAGGCTCTCACTACTTTCATCGCAATGACCCAAGCAGTGTTGCACCATAAGCACTGTGACTTTGGGGGGGGGGGTGCATATAACATTGTAACACACATAGAAAAGGACAGCCTGATCTTCTTCCAAATGTCATCTTGCAGTTCTGGACTTTAAAAATGCTTCAGCCCTCCTTTTGTCTAGGCAACTCTCTCTCTCTCTCTCTCTCTCTCTCTCTCTCTCTCTCTCTCTCTATCTATCTATCTATATATATATATATATGTAGGTCTTTGGTTATTCGGGTTTTCTCCCGCGTAAAATTGGAAGTGTCTTGGTGACGTTTCAACGAAGTCTCATTCGTCATCTTCAGGCTTCAGCTTCATGCTTCTGGGAGCAATGTGTGATTGCAGCTGTTTCTTCCTTTTTAACTGCTTGTGGGGGTTTGAACTGATTGGGTGGGAGCTTGGTTGTGCTCTGATTGGATGGGGGTTTTTTTGTGCTCTGATTGGCTGGGGGTGTGTCCTGTTTGGGTGGGGGCTTCGTTGTGCTCAGATTAGTCTGAGTTGCAGGGGGATTTGAGCTGGTGAGCTGCATTGCTGTTGTTTGGCTTCGTGTTTGTGGTTGTGCTACATAGTGGGTGTCTGTCTGCTGCATGTATGGATTGGAGGGGTTTGAAATGGCTAATGTTGCAGCTGCAGTCTGGCTTCTGGTTCTTGGTCGTGCTTCATGATTAGTGCGGATTTGGGTCTGCTTTCTGGGTTGATGTGTGGTGGTGACATCCTGTGTGGACCTCGTCACCACCACACATCCACCCAGAAAGCAGGAGAAAACCCGAATAACCAAACACCTACATACAAACACCTGCGAAAACCTCAGAAAACACACACACACACACACACACACACACACACACACACACACACACACACACACACACACACATATATATATATATATATATATATATATATATATATATATATATATATTTTCTGAGGTTTTCACGGGTGTTTGTATATAGGTCTTTGGTTGTTCGGGTTTTCTCCCGTGTAAAATTGGAAGTGTCTTGGCGACGTTTCGACGAAGTCTCATTCGTCATCTTCAGGCTTCAGCTTCGTGCTTCTGCTCCCAGTAGCACGAAGCTGAAGCCTGAACATGACGAATGAGACTTCTATGTATGTATATATATATATATATATATATATATATATATATATATATATATATATATATGTATAAATAGAAGACGCACCCATGGGATCACCCCTCTAACCTGTCATTGCCAACCTCTACATGGAACACTTTGAAACCCAAGCACTAGAAAAATATGATCACAAACCCAAACTCTGGCTCAGATATGTAGACGACACCTTCATAATCTGGCCACACGGGAAAGAAAAACTTGACAACTTCCTCACACACCTCAATAGCCTACATCCCAAAATACAGTTCACCATGGAAACAGAAGCTAACAACCAACTTCCCTTCCTGGATGTCTTAGTCTACAGGAAACCCAATGGCTCCCTAGGACACACCAAACCGCTATCTGCATGCACTCTCACACCACCATCCAGCACAGATCAACTCTGTAGCCAAAACACTTATCTCCAGAACAAAACGCTTAGCTGACGAACAACACCTAAAAACCCGAACTACACACTCTCACTAACGTATTAACATCCAATGGATTCCAAAGAAATAAGATTACCAACCTAATCCAAAAAGAAACCCCCACTAAAACCCAAGACAGAGAACAAGAAACAGCACAGCCCTCCTCCCATATATAAAAGGCACCACAGACAGAATCAGCAAGATCCTCCACAAACACAACATCAAGACAGCATTCTGCACAAACCGAAAAATATCCACCATCCTAAGAAACCCCAAAGACAAAATTGAGTTAGAAAATCAAGGAGTATATGAAATCCTATGCACCGCCTGCCCCACCACATACATCGGACAAACCAATAGAAGAATAAGTGCATGCACTGAAGAACACAAGAACTCAGTCAAAAAAGAGGAACCAACTTCTTCCAAGGTCCAACACCTTAAAGCCACAGGACATGATATTGACTTTAAAAAGACCAGAACTATCACCAAAACTGAACACTTTAACAACAGAATAATCAGAGAAGCCATCGAGATAGAAAAACGCCCACACAGCATGAATAAACGAGATGATACCTCCCCTCTATCAGCTATTTGGAAACCTGCCCTTATTGACAAACGAGTCCCTAACATAAGGAATGACACCAGACCCACACTCACAAGGGCCACACAGGATGTCACCACCACACATCCACCCAGAAAGCAGACTCAAACCCATACCGATGATGAAGCACAACCAAAGACCCGAAGCCAGACCGCAGCTGCAACATTAGCCATTTCAAACCCCTCCAATCCATACATTCAGCAGACTGACACCCACCATGAAGATGTAGCACAACCACGAACACGAAGCCAAACAACAGCAATGCAGCTCACCAGCTCAAATCCCCCTGCAACTCAGACTAATCTGAGCACAACCAAACCCCCACCAAACAGGACACACCCCCAGCCAATCAGAGCACAAAAATCCCCCCATCCAATCAAAGCACAGCCAAGCTCCCACTCAAACCCCCACTAGCAGTTAAAAGGAAGAAACAGCTGTGATCACACATTGCTCCTAGAAGCACAAAGCTGAAGCCTGAAGATGACGAATGAGACTTTGTTGAAATGAAAATTTAATTTATATATAAATTAAATTTATATACCACCCTTCTCCTAAAGGACTCAGGGCGGTTTACAGCCAGATAAAAATGGATTACATAAAAATTAAGAACATTTTAAAAATCTAATTCAATTCAGCCGAAACAAAATTAAAACTATAATAGAACCATAATAAAACCCATGTTAAAATTAAATTAGGCCAGCCCTGCGCAATAAAACAAAAAGTTCTTTATCTTGCATCTGAAGGTCCGGAAGTCAGGGAGTTGATGAATCCCTGGAGGCAGCTCATTCCAGAGGGCGGGGCCCTCACAGAGAAGGCTCTCTCCCTGGGGGTCACCAGTCAACATTGTTTGACTGACGGCACCCTGAGAAGACCCTCCCTATGGGAGGTCACAGGTCGATGGGAGGCTATTGGTGGCAGTGGGCGGTTTTGTAAATAACCCAGTCCTATGCCATGGAGCGCATAAAGGTGGTAACCAACAGCTTGAATTGCACCCGGAAGACCACTGGAAGCCAGTGCAGCCTGCGCAGGAGAGGTGTTATATGGGAGCCTCGAGTTGCTCCCTCTATTACCCGCGCAGCCGCACTCTGGACCCGTTGAAGCCTCCGGATGCCCTTCAAGGGGAGCCCCATGTAGAGAGGGTTACAGTAGTCCAGGCGGGAAGTGACGAGGGCTTGTGTGTGTGTGTGTGTGTATGTGTGTGTGTATGGAAAATTGTAAATATTTTTTTAGAAATATAAATTATCAATGATTAGTATATTATTATGTTGTTGCTGTTGCTGTTGCTGTTGCTATTACTAGCCTTCTATAAAGCAAGTTTTGCTGCAAAGATTGGTAAGGTCTTAAAGTCAGTTTGTGGCAGTTTCTGAAAAAACATAACTAGTCACAACCCAATGTCAGTCACTATAGTTAACTATACTAAACAGAAGTAAATTGAGAGAAGAAATGAAAATCTCTTGCAGAATGGTGATATTATGAATAGTGAATATAGTGAATATAAAAATTGACGCCTCTAAGAAAAGATTGATAGACAAAACAATTAAGTGTCTGCCCTTCTCCTATGCCTTGATAGAATTATATTTCACTCCTAGCAAAATGTTTAGGTCCCTTGTTAAAATGTTAATTAAACTATGTTATTTGAATAAAGCCCCAGGAAAAGGTTTGAATGTGCAGAAGTACATAAAAATAATATTGATGCCCAATCCTTTAGGGTACAACATCCCTTTTCACAAGGTTATATCATATTATTAAAAAAGAAATGAGATAATACATCTGAATTATAGCTCTGATAGTAACTTTGATAAGGGAGCTTTAAATATTTTATTGTAGCATTTAGTGCAAAATTAAAACCTAGGTTGGAATCAATAACACTCTGAATAAATAAACAAGTTTAGGAGTGTGTGCATACTGTATTGTGCATAAACAATCCTTGTGTGATCCTTTGCTGCTCTTGCATTTGATCCATAAATCTTCTTTAGTGACTGAGAGACATCTTCATGTAGCCATTATATGGGCAGTAATATTTGATGGTGGAAATTGCTGAAAGCTCATATTGATTGAAAAGTTTATTCAATTTTACTGGTACACTGAGGAAAAGTTTCAAATATAGCCAAAAGGGCCATCTATAATTCTAGTTGCAAAAACAAAAAAAAAAGTGCCATATTTTTTTCTTGTAAAACACACACACAACTGAACTGAACCGAACCAAAAATGTTCTTCTCCAACTTCAAAAGGTTCTGTACAACTCAGTGACAAAGATAAGGAAGGATTTGAAAAGTTTGTTAAGGAAAAGTAGATAGGTAATCCTCAATTTATGACCACAATTCAGAGTGGAAATTCTGTCACTAAATGATGCAGACATTAAATAAGTTGCATCTGATCTTACTCTCCTTCTGCTTTTCTACTACTCTAGTGTAGTGGGAGAAACATGGCTTTCTGTTCACCGATCCACCCATCTGTATCAACTTTCACACTTGGGTCTTTGTTAAGGAAGTCAGACTGGAGAGAGAAGGGGAATATTCTTTGTTTTTTGCCCATCAATTTATTCAATCCTTTTTTCTATTTTGGGTTAATTTATGGTTTTAAAAAAGTGTGACCCACACAAAATATGTTAATCTTTAAAGTCAATTTCAATTTGTACAAAAGAGTTTTAGTAATTTTAAGTGGAATCTTTAATGTATTACTAAATGTATTTATAGAGTGGATTTTTTAGCATGATTTTTTTTTTACATGGCATTAGAACATTTGGAGAATATGAAAGCTGCAGGTTAAGAGCTGTGGGTCTCTGGTGCTCTCTGAGAAGAGTAGTTTTCTTGCAGAAAGTAGATTGAAGTGCACTGAAGATGTTACCATGAAACACCTGCAGAGAACACACAGTTCAGCCCTGAACTACAAATGTTCTCTTCAATCAGTTAAGAATTGCAAATTCCTTGTTTTTGTTTGTTTGTTTGCTTGTTTGTTTATCCCATCTTGTGGTTCAGGCGACCGAGTGACTCAGATCAAGATAAAGCATATGAGTTAGAAAATAGCTAATGTATTCGTCTTGCAAGTGAAGAAGATGAAAAAGTGTGTGTTACTGCTCAGAGCATTCATCACACTCATCTCTCCTTGAAGATGGAAGTCATTGGGTTCTTTATTAATGCTTTACTGATACTGGAAGGACAAAATTAAGAACTGTCCTGGATGGTTCTGTACAATAATCGACAAAATTATACTTGACATACTTTGCAATAGGGAGACAGGGGTGCCAAGCATTTGCTGCTGGTTTTAATTTGATATGACTTTTAGCTTGTATCTCAGAGTCAAGTGCTCCCCACAGGATTATGAACCACTGCAGATATTTAAAATGCACTAGGGCAGGGATGTCCAAACTTGGCCCCTTGAAGAGTGGTGGACACCCAGAATTCCCCAGCCAGCATGAGCTATAAATATGAGCAAGTTGCTGGCTAGGGAATTCTGGGAGTTGAAGTCCACCACTCTTCAAGGGGCCAAGTTTGGACATCCCTGCACTAGGGTATTGCTTAATTCCCTTTCATAAATTTAGAAACAGTTCCCTGTGCCTAGCTTTTTGTCTTATTATTCTACAGAAAACCTATTTATTCTTTAAAAAAATCTTTCCATTCTTAGTCAATCAATAAGAAGAGTTTAAAACATCTTTGCCACCATAACTATTTTCTTTTTGCCTTACTTGTTGAAGGTATGATGATACAATAATGGATCATTACTAAATATTTCCAATTTAGAATCCCACTGTGGACTTGAAGCTGAGTGATCACTTTAGAATAGAATAGAATTTTTTATTGGCCAAGTGTGATTGGACACACAAGGAATTTTTCTTGATGCATATGCTCTCAGTGTACATAAAAGAAAAGATACATTCATCAAGAATTCTAAGGTACAACACATAATGATAGTCATAGAGTATAAATAAGCAATCAAATCATATTAGGAAACAGTCAATATAAATCGTAAGGATGCAAGCAACAAAGTTACAATCATGCAGTCATAAGTGGAAGGAGATGGGTGATGGGAGCGATGAGAAGATTAATAGTAATGCAAACTTAGTGAATAGTTTGACAGTGTTGAGGGAATTATTTGTTTAGCAGAGTGATGGCATTCGGGAAGAAACTGTTCTTGTGTCTAGTTGTTCTGGTGTGCAGTGCTGTATAGTGTTGTTTTGAGGGTAGGAGTTGAAATAGTTTATGTCCAGGATGCGAGGGGTCTGTAAATATTTTCACAGCCCTCTTTTTGACTCATGCAGTATACAGGTCCTCAATGAAAGGCAGGTTGGTAGCCATTGTTTTTTCTGCAGTTTACTCCTAATCTACACCTTGATTCCACTAAAACAGTTCCTTTAGCTAGCCTCCATGGCCCAAAAGTTCTTAAAATGTTCTAAATGGATCAGAAAAACAAAAAAAATTATCACACAAATATCAAACTAAAATATACTAACAGTGCTATTGATTTCAGGCTCAAATTTGCCAAAATTAAGACAAGTCCTTTTAAACAAACTGAGGACCCAGCTCCAAAACTAAGATGATATGGTCAATTCTTATTAAATATATTGGAGATATTCAATATTTGAGTTAATCTCATTTAGGATAATTGGAAATCAATTGGCATTACATAAAACAACTCTCCATTGGTTTACCAGGGTAGAGCATTCAGTTCATTATTTCAGAGGTTGCATAAATAGCTATTAATGTCATCAAATACTTTGAACTTTCTGTGAAAAAGATATACTTGCTTAAAAGCCAAAGTTAATACTTGTATCACCTTCAAGCTCTGTAAAACCACTAAAGCAAAATAGTATCTGGTTCAAATAGTCCAAATGATAAATGTCTGAGCTGACTAAATCACCAAGAATCATTCTCAGACAAATTAACTCTTATCATCATCATCATCACCATCAACATGTGGCAAAGGTAGTTAAAATGGCATTCTCAAAATTAATCTGATCCAAAGTAATAATCTACAGGGGTCTCTTTGTGTGTCCATGTATGTATGTGTCAACCATGTCAAGATAGCAGAATCTAATGGATGATTGAAGTCGTACCCCATCTTAACATCAATTACACACATTATAAAAAGGAGTGGGTTTTGACTGGCTAGTCACATCTATCACCATGAGATCACTGATACATCCATCCATCCTATCTGATGGCCCTATTATGAGAGGTTCTATTTATCAAGAAGGTGGATATACTTACATCTTTTTTAAAAAAAGTTTTTATTTTTTTTCACAACAGAAAAAACCCACTCATCAAACAGTTACAATGTGCTGAAGGGGTGTTTACATATCTTCTTGTGCAATCACAAAATAAACATCTTTCATACATATATCTTATGTTGTCTTTTCTAACATATCTTTCCTTCTAGCCAATGATAAAATAAATCCCATATTTTATAATATTGCTTATCTTCTTGTTCTCTAATTTTGAATGTCAATTTACTCATCTCTGCACATTCCATCATCTTCCTAATTATTTCGTCTTGCAAAGGTAATTTCTCATTTTTCCAATTTTTAGCAAACACAATCCTAGCCGCTGTAATAATATTCACAATCAGATATTTTACATCTCTAGTGTATATCTCAGGTATAATTCCCAACAGAAAGACTTCTGGTTTAAAATCTATGTGTTTTTTAATCATTTTTTCCAACCACGTGTGTATTTTAGTCCAATATCTTTTCGCTTCAACACATATCCACCACATATGGTAATATGATCCAGATATCTGATGACACTTCCAGCATTTTTCAGATTTATCCTTGAACATTCTGGCAATTCTTGTCGGTTTTACACCTGTAAAACATCTTATACAAATTCTCTTTATATGCTGCTGACATTGTCATTTTATAATTATACATCCATAATTTCTGCCAGGCCTCTAGATCTATCCCATGACCAAAATTCTTCCCCCAGGATATACTTACATCTTTAACCTGATTTTTTAAAAATGTTAAAATTAGCTTGGCAGTCCAATATTTTCCACATGTTTATTTTGGAATTAATTCAAAGTTTCCAATAATAAGTTTCAAATTGTTCAAGGAAGAACCTAATTTGTACCTCATCCACTTCATTTAAGAAGTATATATTGGTTGACTTTCGGCTGTGCTTTGCAGGGTATAGAATTTCATAAAGCATTAAAGAGTTAGATCGTCTTCATTCCATGTTATTATAGGGTTTTTTTTTCTTTCTCTTAATATTTTTATAATTAACCTTTATTTTATAATCAACTAAGATAACTTTAATAATTTAAATTGTTATTATGAAAATAATTACATAACTAAATTAAATGTAACAGTTTTTCCCCTTTTCTTTTCACTTTTATCCGTCATATTTAATCCAATTTTCCTGATATGGTGTGAAAGGTTTGTGATCCGCAATATAATGCAGATATAAACAGTAATATACATCTTTTTAAAAAAATCATATAACTGCTCTTAGGCTGTCAAGCTAACTACATTACTACTAAGCAAATCTCTGTATTTAGAGACATCTTTTAAAGTAGTTGTGGAAGAGGTTTCTTTTTTTCTGATCTTATATTCAAGATGTTCTTGATCCTGCTTTTGAGAAGTGTTCATGATGGTTTTCTACTGCAGTTTGAAGCAGACAAGAAGAGTTCCTTGCAATTTAATTGGGTCACTGGAAACGTTATTACAAACGTAAAACAGGAGATTTATCACACCTCATCACAAGTAAGTGCAAAATTATTACATTCCACCTGGGAGATTTCAGGATATTGCCTTCTTCCTTTCAAGTAAAAGAAGCAAAGCAAATTCCCCTTAATCAAATGGCGATAACTGGTTGGGGGAAAGAGGATGTATCTGCGTACTATTGTACAATTTCCCAGATTGGAACATATGTGTTCAAGTAATAAAACTAGTTAACACTTTACCAAATCTAATAGTCTTTTAATATTTATGAAATATATGTGCATTCACAATTTTGTATATTAGATTAAGTTTATCATTTACCTATCTATAACTATTGTCTGTCTGTCTATCTATCCCTATCATCTACCTATCTATCTACCTAACTATCCATCTACCTACCTTCTTTCTTTCTATCATCTGTCTATCTATCTATCTATCTATCTATCTATCTATCTATCTATCTTTTTTTTTTATTTGCATTTATATCCCGCCCTTCTCCAAAGACTCAGGGCAGCTTACACTGTGTTAAGCAATAGTCTTCATCCATTTATTACCCCCAACAATCTGAGTCCTCATTTTACCTACCTTATAAAGGATGGAAGGCTGAGTCAACCTTGGGCCTGGTGGGACTTGAACTTGCAGTAATTGCAAGCAGCTGTGTTAATAACACACAGACTTAGTCTGCTGAGCCACCAGAGGCTATCTATCTATCTAATCATCTATAAATATGGCATTATTTAATTTTCTTTAATAACTACGATTGATTTCTAATGGTTTCTAACCATTGAAAAATACTAACTTTCAGAAATCTAATTTGATGATCTTTTATCTTGGAATTTAGATAATTGGCATATGATGCATGTTTTGGACAAAACAAGCAAACTGTTTTAAAATATAAATTCCTATTAAAAAGTAATGTATTGATTGAATGCTTAATTGCCTTTCTAGGAATACAAAGGATCTTGTAGGACAGGACAGAAATGCAATTCAGCATTTGGTGGATAACATTTTATGCCTCTCCCTCCTTGCTCAGGAAATGCTCTCTTATGTTTTCTTCTGAGGATTCTGCTTCAGAGGAAGAACCTGCTCCATAATTTCAAAGGGTAGAAAGAAAACAAGAAATTATCAAAAATTGCCTCTTAGCCCATGGAAAGCTAATCTAATGTAAAAACAGACATTCCACTTCTGACTTCCCCTTTCTTCAGCGCAATAAAATTGGCACAATATTTCAGAGTGAATATGACATAAGAACGAGTTTGGGAGTCCAATTCCTTTCTTCCCTTAGGTAAAGGTAAAGGTATTGTTTCCCCTTGCACATATGTGCTAGTTGTTCCTGACTCTAGAGGTGATGCTCATCTCCGTTCCAAAGCCGAAGAGCCAGCGCTGTCCAAAGACATCTTCGTGGTCATGTGGCCAGCATGACTTAATGCCAAAGGCGCATGGAACTCTGTTACCTTCCCACCAAAGGTGGTTCCTATTTTTCTACTTGCATTTTTTACGTGTTTTTGAACTGCTAGGTTGGCAGAAGCTGGGACAAGTAACGGGAGCTCACCCCATTACACGGCACTAGGGATTCAAAGCTCTGACCTTTCGATCAACAAGCTCAGCATCTTAGCCACTGAGCCACTGCGTCCCCTTTCTTTCTTCCCTTAGGTTTTTGTTAGTGCTTTATTGAAACACAGCACACTCAGGGTGAGACATTCCTATTTCTATTTCTAGGGTTGGAAAAAAAATTCTCAATTCTGTTTCTTTTTTCTTTCTATTTCCATTCCATATTTTTGTGAATTTTTTGCATGGCCCTGAATGCTGAAATAGTTCTTGGTCTGATCCAATCTGGATCATATTCCAGGGCAGCCTTCACCAACATACCTACATACACCAAAGTACACTATTGGCTTTTATTGATTGATTGTATATTTTTTAGTTACATAAGGACCTTGTATGGCATTCCTGCTCTTTCAGTCTTGTCCGCTTGGAATGAAATTATGCTTAGAAGTAAGAAGACTCAGATCATCTGTCAAAAAATCCTGGTTTTCCAGGACCAAAAACATTGTTGTGAGCCATGCGAAACTATAGATGATAATGTCAGACTAATGATTTCCTATGTGATCCTTCTGCTAGCTTATTTACTCACAGATAAGCCAATCTAAAGATATGCCAACCTTCAAAATTTTTACTTAATTAATTAAATTTAATTTCACCCTACCTTATTGTTTTCAGAAATAACTCATGGTGGAGAACATATCTAATATTCTTTCCTTCCCTTATTATAAAAATACCATGAAAAATGCACCACCTGCAGATAAGTTACACTTTTCATGGTATCTTGATTAAAATTTTGAGGGTCTATTTAGCTGTGGGTATGTATGGGGATCTGGGTATATTTCTTTAAAAAATTACTGTATTGCAGATAAGCCCATCTGTGGATAAGATAAGTTCAATTTTGGGGAATGTAGTTTGGTATTTAAAATTCTCACCTTAGATGCAAGTATATATGGTACTTATAACTTATGCTTCTTAAACACCATAACTGGCTTAAAAATCAACTCCAAACTGCATATCTCACTTGCTAGGATCATATTTCTTCTGTCAGTTATAGGAAAATTTACTTCTTCCATAAGAGCTGCATTCCCCACTAAACTTACTTTTATTTTATCTGGTTCAGCTTTAGCCAAATGATCTCATATATTTTGAATGAGGAAATTGTGTTTCTTTGGGCTGACATAAGTATGTTTAGCAGGGTCTACTTTCCTGTATCTTTACAATGGAGTTCACTTTTATTACCCATGTTTAGTGGATAATTTTATGCAGAGGGAATCGACCTCTGCAATTTATTGCTCTTTCAAAATGTTGAATGCAATTCATAAAATTGAAACCCAACTTCAGGACTAAGTGTCATCTTAGGTTTCTTTCTGATTCTCAGCTTAGGGAACAATCTAGCAGCCTACAGTGATATGAGGGAGGCTGTCATATAGTGTGTCAGTAATCTCCCACTCTCCACACTCCATAATGTAACAGACGTGACCCCTCCATTTAGTGTGGCACTGCAGAGTAGAAATTAAAATATTGAGGTAGAATCAACCTAAAACACCTTCTGTGCATAATCTGTTCAACTCATCACTCTGTTGATCAATAAACCTGCTTTTAATTCAATACGTAAAACCCTGCTTCATTTGTATAATCTGTTTATAATAGTATGGAAAAATTCCAGAATCTTGTGCCAGCAGGCTGAAACCTGGTAAGTGGGGCTGGCATACAGAGTCCACTTTCATTTCACAGCTTGCTGCTCAGAAAAATAGACCTTTCACAAACATTAATAAAAAAAATGAAATTGGTCGGTGGCTCTTCATCTGTATAGTCCATTTTAGGCTGTATATCATTCACAAAGAGAAAAAAGCTTTTGGATCCTGAAAAGAGCATAGCCTCACCTGCATGCAACTGAGTAAAGTGCCAACACACACACACACACACACACACACACACACACACACACACACACACACGGGGTGGGGTGGGGATTCACCGTGGAGAACTTAACATCTGATTTTCGTATGCACCTTGTTGACAAGGGCATGGTTAAAGGTCAGTGGGGATTAAAAAAAGAGAAGACATTTCTAAAAGAGAGACGATGCTCTGTTAGTGTGATTGTGATGTGTGATTGTGGTACATGATTTGCAGAAATATGGCATACAGTTCTGTCCTCCTTCAGCCACATTTGCCATTGTGGCAACTGATAGCACCAATTATTTTGTGGAAGTCTCTATGCAGCTGTCATCGTTTCTCTTCCTTAGACTGCCTCTGGCCCTTACTTGTCTTCTCTCTGTAAACCACTCAAACTCCTTCTCCATCTTTGCTAGTCACAGCTGATGAAAAGACAAGTCTTTACAATGGAAGACGAAGAAGGAGGGCAAATTTAGCTGCTCAGCACCAGACTGGGAAGTGGTGAAGCAGGGGAGAAGCCATAATTACACATCTCTTTTTAAAAGGAAAAAAAAAGTCTCACATTGTGTTTGTGTGGGTATCTAGTAAACAGCTTAGCAGTGCTACCATATATAACATCTAATTAAAATAATTAATTCTTCCTAATTTGGGGAAATTATTTAGAGGATGGAGAAAAATGTTCTTTTGATTTTTAAGGGAGAATGAAGGGAAGACAGGGGAGAAAAGAAAGGGGTAGACTGTCTCTCCCTTTCTAGCTCTCTCTCTCGCTCTCTCTCTTTTCATCACCCCAACTATTCACTCCTACCCTGCTTTAAAACTGAAACAGCAGCACAATAAAAATAAACCCAACTAAAATAGATGGAGTGGGAGGGTGGAAGATTTGTTGGGTTGGAATCAAACTGCCAGATATATTTATTAGCAAAGCTTTGGTAGCTATAGGAATTCAACCACAACTGGGCCCTAACAACAGTCAGAACCTAAATCCATCTCTTATTTAAATGCCTGCTGCTTTTTCCCAGAACTCCATCCTCCACATTGCAAGTCAGCCATTAGTAAGTAGCAAAGATATGGCCATTCCTGATGTTTGGATCAGTCAGAACACTTGAACTAATGCTACCAAAATAGGTATGTTTTGCATTGGCAGAAAAGTCTTGGGACGTATTGCTTTGTTTCAAGGCTGAAACACTCAGAACTGCCATTTTGAGCTTGAATCATTTTGCATATCCTTAATTCTATCTTTAAGAGTTGCATTGCAGAGAGAGGGGGTGGGGTGGCCTAATGAGAAATAAGGTCTTCCCCTCTGATGGAAGTTACCAGTGCCTACTTAGAAATTCATTTGAAACCTCTTTTTTCTAATGGCCACTTGTCATTGGAAAGTGTTTGAGGGAGGGGCCATAATGATTCATATCTACAAGTCTATAAAGGAGGCTGCAAGAGTAATCAAGACTGTAACTAACTATTTGAAGAACGTTATAAAACAGTAAATGGGAAGAAGTGGGGGAGAAGAGTCCCAACCCATTTATTTTAGTCTTTTACCAGTGGCCTTAGATAATTTCTGTAATGCAAATCCTGCACTTCATTCTTATGGTCATGGGGGACTTTAACTTGCCATCGACCGGCGTGTCATCGACAGCAGCTCGGGAGTTCATGGCCTCCATGATGGCCTTGGACCTGACACAAGTAGTTGATGGCCCTACTCACATTGGAGGAGGCACACTGGATTTGATTTTCATCTCTGGACAGTGGTTAAATGATCTGGATTTAGGAGATTTAGTCACCAAGCTTTTGTCATGGTCAGATCATTCTCTCCTCTGTCTGGACTTTCGGACTGCCACTCAACACCGCAGGGAGACGGGACCAATACGTTGGTTCCGTCCCAGGTGCCTGATGGACCCGGAGAGATTCCTGACGGAGCTTGGGCCATTACCTGAGGGTCTGGCCTTCGGCACGGCTGAAGAACTAGTCGCGGCTTGGGAACAGCTGGGGCTTTAGACCGTGTCATGCCTTTGTGGCCTCTGACCCGGCATAGGTCTCAACCAGCTCCTTGGTTTTCCGAGGAGCTGAGGGAGATGAAACGCCGGAGAAGACACCTAGAGAGTTCCAGCCGTTCGGAGGCTGACCGGACACTAGTTAGGTCATATAGTAGGACCTATCTAGTGGCAATAAGGGAAGCAAGATGTCTCCACGTCTCCTCCCTCATTGCATTGGCAGATAACCGCCCGGCCGCCCTGTTTCGGGTGACCCGCTCTCTCCTTCAACAGGAGGTGCCAGATGACCCATTACAGGGATGTGCTGAGGAGTTTAGTGGTTATCTATATGATAAAATCGTTCAGCTTCGGGATGGATTGGATCAAAATTGGGTTGATCCAGGTGAGAGGTCAGAGACGCGTCTTGTTGAGATTGTTTGGGATGAATTTGACCCTGTGGCTCCTGAGGACATGGACAGGTTGTTGGGGAGATTGAATGCCACCACATGTTTACTGGACCCGTGCCCCTCCTGGCTGGTACTGGCCACGCAGGAGGTGACACGAGGCTGGCTCCAGGGGATTACTAATGCTTCTTTGTTGGAAGAGGTTTTTCCTACTGCCTTGAAAAAGGCGGTGGTGAGTCCCCCTCCTCAAGAAGCGTTCCCTGGACCCAGCTGTTTTAGGAAATTATCGTCCGGTCTCCAATCTTCGCTTTGTGGTGAAGGTTGTAGAGAGTGTGGTGGCACGTCAATTACCCCAATACCTGGATGAAACTGTCTATCTAGACCCGTTCCAGTCCGGCTTTTGGCCCGGTTACAGTACGGAGACGGCTTTGGTCGCATTGGTTGATGATCTCTGGAGGGCCAGGGATAGGGGTCACTCCTCTGCCCTGGTCCTATTAGACCTCTCAGCGGCTTTTGATACCATGGTCGATGGTGACCCCTGCTGCACCGGCTGGAGAGTCTGGGAGTGGGAGGCACCGTTCATCAGTGGTTCTCCTCCTAACTCTCCGACCGGTCGCAGACAGTGTTGGCAGGGGGGCAGAGATCGACCCCGAGGTGCCTCACTTGTGAGGTGCCGCAGGGATTGATTCTCTCGCCTCTCCTGTTCAACATCTATATGAAGCCGCTGGGTGAGATCATCAGTGGTTTTGGGGTGAGGTACCAACTATACGCTGATGACATGCAACTGTACTTTTCCACCCCAGGCCACCATAACGAAGCTGTTGAAGTACTGTCCCGGTGTCTGGAAGCCGTACGGGTCTGGATGGGTTCAAGCTCAATCCCTCCAAGACGGCGTGGCTGTGGATGCCGGCACCCTGGTACAGTCAGCTGCAGCTGCGGCTGACTGTTGGGGGTGAGTCATTGGCCCCTATGGAGAGGGTGCGCAACTTAGGCGTTCTCCTGGATGGGCGGTTGTCTTTTGAAGAACATTTGACGACCGTCTCCAGGAGAGCTTTTCATCAGGTTTGCCTGATTCGCCAGTTGCGCCCCTTCCTCGACCGGGATGCCCTATGTACGGTCACTCATGCTCTGGTTACCTCTCGCTTGGATTACTGCAATGCTCTCTACATGGGCTCCCCTTGAAGAGCACCCGGGGGCTCCAGCTGGTCCAGAATGCAGCTGCATGGGTGATAGAGGGAGCCGCTCGTGGCTCCCATGTGACACCACTCCTGCGCAGACTGCACTGGCTACCTGTGGTCTTTTGGGTGAACTTCAAGGTGCTAGTTACTATCTTTAAAGTGCTCCATGGCTTAGGGCTGGGTTATATACGGGACTGCCTACTGCTACCGAATGCCTCCCATCGACCCGTGCACTCTCACAGAGAGGGACTCCTCAGGGTGCCGTCTGCCAGGCAATGTCGGCTGGCGACCCCCAGGGGAAGGGCCTTCTCTGTGGGGGCCCCTACCCTCTGGAATGAACTTCCCACAGGACTTCGCCAACTCCCTGACCTTCGAACCTTTCGCTGCGAGCTGAAGACCTATTTGTTCACTCGTGCAGGACTGGCATAGGATTTTAGATTTATATGGTTTTTAATTTTTGATTGGGTTTTATGATTTTAAATTTCTTTTAATCTTGGCCAATTTGAATAAGTTTTTTAATAGTAATTTATATTGTATTTATATTATTGTCTATTTTATCTGGCAGTGAACCGCCCTGAGTCCTTCGGGAGAAGGGCGGTATAAAAATCTAAATAAATAAATAAATAAATAAATAAATAAATAAATAAATAAATAAATAAATAAATAAATAAATAAATAAATAAATAAATAAATAAATAAATAATTCTGAGCTTCCTAGTTTCAACTGTTATTTCAGATTGTAGTGTAGAGTCATGGCTATCTGTTAGCAATAGCAATAACAATAACAGAGTTGGAAGGGACCTTGGAGGCCTTCTAATCCAACCCCCTGTCCAGGCAGGAAACCCTACACCATCTCAGACAGATGGTTATCCAACATTTTGTTAAAAATTTCCAGTGTTGGAGCATTCACAACTTCTGCAGGCAAGTCGTTCCAGTTATTAATTGTTCTAACTGTCAGGAAATTTCACCTTAGTTCTAAGTTGCTTCTTTCCTTGATCAGTTTCCATCCATTGCTTCTTGTTCTACCCTCAGGTGATTTGGAGAACAGCCCAACTCCCTCTTCTTTGTGGCAACCCCTGAGATATTGGAACACTGCAATCATGTCTCCCCTAGTCCTTCTTTTTATTAAACTAGACATACCGAGTTCCTGCAACTGTTCTTCATATGTTTTAGCCTTCAGTCCCCTAATCATCTTTGTTGCTCTTCTCTGCACTCTTTCTAGAGTCTCAACATCTTTTTTACATTGTGGCGACCGAAACTGAATGCAATATTCCAAGTGTGGCCTTTCCAAGGCATTATAAAGTGGCACTAACACTTCACGTGATCTTGATTCTATCCCTCTGTTTATGCAGCCCAGAACTGTGTTGGCTTTTTTAGCAGCTACTGCACACTGCTGGCTCATATCTAAATGGTTGTCCACTAGGACTCCAAGATTCCTCTCACAGGTACTACTATTGAGCAAGGTACCACATATACGGTACCTGTGCATTTTGGGGTTTTTTTGCCTAAATGTAGAACCTTACTTTTTTCACTGTTGAATTTCATTTTGTTAGATAGCGCCCAATGTTTAAATCTGTCAAGATCCAATAGCACTTAGAGTTATATAGCACTTAAACTTATATAATGCTTCACAGTGCTGTATAGCTGTCTCTAAGCGGTTTACAAAGTCAGCATATTGCCCCCAACAATCTGGGTCCTCATTTTACACACCTCAGAAGCATGGAAGGCTGAGTCAACCTTGAGCCTGGTGAGATTTGATCTGCGAAACTTCTGACAGCCGGTGATCTGCAGAAGTAGCCTGAAGTACTGCACTCTAACCTCTGTGCCACCACGGCTGTTTTTGATTCAATATGAAGAATGATATTGTCTTTACTCCTTATTATTTCATTTGTTTGCTAATTCACCCCAAAGGTTTAAAAATTAAACATATATGGTGCAATTGGAGGGAAAAATAAACAAAACAAAGGTGGCTTTTGACCACATAAATACTTTACTGTGATTCATGATTGGGTTTAATCAGTGTCAAGATAATGATCTTTCTATGGGATTTTCTCTTCTCCTTTTGATCTCATGTATCAGTCCTACAAGGGTAATTTAGATCAGTCTGCTGTGGTCATATCTTAGGCAGATCCCTCAGCATGTTGCTGAGATTTCCTTCCAAGTAAACAGAAAGCATCTAATGAAGTAGGCAGATACTTTCAAAGGTCCAATGCCATGAAAGGCACAATATGTCATAGGACTGTGCAGTGCTTTGGATTCAAAGGAAAACACATATCAGATTGTATGCTGAACTAGCAACTATAAGGAGTTCCTCAAACTCCTTGAGGTAACTGGCCTTCTTTTTAGATCAGACTGCTACCCTTGGCTCCCAGTGTGCAGTGAACCATAGCTCATGGAATCCTGCATTTTTTAAATAAAAATTGTTAGTCTAAAAAACCGTGACCAGACTCCTTCTGATGTATCATTTGGTAATTCAGTCATGCAGTGTTTAGTAATACAGAAATTTGACCTGAAGGGGTGAATCAGCATTCTTTAAAATGTTACCCAATCATCACATTTCTACAGTGATCATATTTAAAATTGATTTATTTATCTTCCTTCCTTCCTTCCTTCATCCCTCTCCCCCCCTCTTTCTCTGTCTCTTTCTTCTTTCCTTTCTTCTTTCATTTCATTTCTAATAAAATCATTTTCTTTTCTCAGAACAGCAAAGTTCATTCAGAGCATTTGATGTGCTATTTTAAAACATCCTGACAACATGAAAAATGGCATTTTTCCTCAACTCTAATACAGCATATGAAAAATAAAACATACCAAGGGACTATTCTTTCTCTCAGAAGAATAAGTTCAGTATGAATACAGAAAGAAAAGGTTGATATCAGGAATAAAAGTGTGAGATTCTGTATAGTAATGGAATGTGGTGGGTTTCACTTACTTGGAATCCTTCCCACATTTAATAAACCAGTCTTCTGCTTAAGCAGAAATGGTCAACTAATGGGAACCAATAGCTTTGGAGGAAAGTGGTTTTGCAATAGTCAGCATTTTGGAATATGCTTATGCATTAGCAGCATCTTAACAGTTTGCTTCAAGTGATGAATTGTTAGAACCCTTAAAGTGCATGGCTTTTTTGGGGGGTCTTTTCCCGTATAAGGTTGAGAGTATCTTGGCGATGTTCGATGAGGTTTCACTCATCATCTTCCAGCTGGTATCTTCGGCTTCGTGCTTCTCAAGCAAAGAGTGGTCAGAGCTGCCGTCTCTCTATAAATACTGGTGGGGAGGTGGGGAGTGTTGTTATGAGTGGGTTGGTTGGCTCTATGGTTGCATTCTGATTGGTAGATGGAGTGGGTGTTTGCATATTGGTCAGCTGTTTCGTAGCATTCTGTGTGGGTGTGGTCCTGGTTTTTTGTTCTTGAGCTTTGGTGTTGTAGCCTCTGAAGTTCTGTGATGTGATGTCTTGAGCAGATGGCTGTGATGCAGCAACCTGGGCCCTGGTTTGGCTCTGAGTCCGAGGTACTGTCATATGTTCCTGGTGTGTGTCAGGCCAAAGAATCATACCAAAGAAACACAATTACCAGCCTAATCCAAAGGTAGACACCACCCAAGAACCAAGACACAGAACAAGACAATGGCATCGCCCTCTTCTCGTACATCAAAGGCACCACAGATAAAATAAGCAAAATTCTCCACAAGCACAACATCAAGACAGCCTTCTGCACAGACCAAAAAATAGCCAACATCTTAAGAAACCCCAAAGACAAGATCCATCTAGAAAACCAAGGAATTTATGAAATACCATGCAAAATCTGCCCAGCCACATACATTGGACAAACTAATAGGAGAATAAATGCACGCATCGCAGAACACAAAAACGCAGTCAGAAAAGAAAAAAAACACTCCTCCCTTTTCCAGCACCTTAAAACCACAGGACACGAAATTGATTTTGAAGGAACCAAATAAATCTCCAAAACTGAACACTATAACAAGAGAATAATTATTGAAGTCATTGAAATAGAGAAACACCCTCACAATATGAACAAGCGGGATGACACCTCCTGCCTACCAGACATCTGGAAACCAGTCTTGGTCTACAAACGAGTTCCAGCCATGAAAATTGACCCTGGACCCAGGGCAACACACACTACCATCACCAATCATCCTCACCAGATTCAAACCCAAACCCATCCCACAGATGAAACACAACCACCATCCAGAAGCCAGACCATGCTGACACCACTGGCTGTTGCGCCCCCCTCCGATCCCCACACAAAGCAGGCTGATACACACCAGGAACACATGATAGGACCTCGGACTCAGAGCCAAACCAGGACCCGGGATGCTGCATCACAGCCATCTGCTCAAGACATCACATCACAGAACTTCAGAGGCCACAACATCAAAGCTCAGGAACAAAAGACCAGGACCACACCCACACAGGATGCTACGAAACAGCCGACCAATCTGCAAACACCCACTCCATCTACCAATCAGGATGCAACCACAGAGCCAACCAATCCACTCACAGCAACACTCCCAACCTCGACCAATCTACAAACACCCACTCCATCTACCAATCAAGATGCAACCACACAGCCAACCAACCAGCTCACAGCAACACTCCCCACCTTCCTACCAGTATTTATAGAGAGATGGCAGATCCGACCACTCTTTGCTCGAGAAGCACGAAGCCGAAGATACCAGCCTGAAGATGATGAGTGAGACCTCGTCGAAATGTCGCCAAGATACTCTGAACCTTACACGGGAAAAGACCTGAAAATGCCAGACCAACATACCTATACCCGTGAAAACTTACAAAAACATATGTGTATCTATATATATACATACATACATCTCTCTCTCTCTCTCTCTCTCTCTCTCTCTCTCTCTCTCTCTCTCTCTCTCTCTCTCTCTCTATCCCAGCCTGTTGTTGTTGTTGTTAGTTGCGAAGTCATGTCCGACCCATCGCGATCCCATGGACAACATTCCTCCAGGCCTTCCTGTCCTCTGGAGTCCATTTAAACTCATGCCTACTGCTTCAGTGACTCCATCCAGCCATCTCATTCTCTGTCGTCCCCGTCTTCTTTTGCCCTCAATCTTTCCCAGCATTAGGCTCTTCTCCAGTGAGTCCTTCTTTCTCATTAGGTGGCCAAAGTATTTCAGTTTCATCTTCAGGATCTGGCCTTCTAAAGAGCAGTCAGGGTTGATCTCCTCTAGAACTGACTTGTTTGTTCGTCTTGCAGTCCAAGGGACTTGCAGGAGTTTTCTCCAGCACCAGAGTTCAAAGGCCTCGATTTTTTGGCACTCAGCCTTTCTTATGGTCCAACCTACAGAGCCATACATTGCAACTGGGAAAACTATAGCTTTGACTATACACACTTTTGTTGGCAGGGTGATGTCTCTGCTTTTTATTACTGCAATGCTCTCTACATGGGGCTCCCCTTGAAGAGCATCCGGAGGCTTCAGTTAGTCCAGAATGCAGCTGCGCGGGTGATAGAGGGAGCCCCTCGTGGCTCCCATGTGACACCTATCCTGCGCAGACTGCACTGGCTGCCTGTGGCCTTCCGGGTGCGCTTCAAGGTTCTGGTGAACATCTTCAAAGCGCTCCATGGCATAGGGCCGGGTTACTTACGGGACCGCCTACTGCTACCGGATACCTCTCACCGTCCCGTGCGCTCTCACAGAGAGGGACTCCTCAGGGTGCCGTCAGCGAGACAGTGTCGTCTGGCGACACCCAGGGGAAGGGCCTTCTCTGTGGGGGCTCCCGCCCTCTGGAACGAACTCCCCCCAGGACTTCGTCAACTTCCGGACCTCCGAACCTTCCGTCGCGAGCTTAAAACTTATTTGTTCATCTGCGCAGGACTGGATTAGTTTTTTAAATTCGTGGGTTTTTAAGGGGTTTTAAATGGGTTTTGAATGGGTTTTTAATGGGTTTTATTATTTGCTAAATTTTAATTGCGGCCAATTTGAATAAGTTTTTTAGTGGTATTTTAATAGTATTTATTTTGTAATAGTACTGTCATTTTATCTGGCTGTAAACCGCCCTGAGTCCCTCGGGAGAAGGGCGGTATAAAAATTTAAATAATAAATAAATAAATAAATAAATTTAGTACGCTGTCTAGATTTGCCATAGCTTTCCTCCCCAGAAGCAAGCGTCTTTTAATTTCTTGGCTGCAGTCCCCATCTGCAGTGATCTTGGAGCCCAGGAAAATAAAACCTGTCACTACCTCCATTTCTTCACCATCTATCTGCCAGGAATTGAAAGGGACAGATGCCATGATTTTAGTTTTCTTAATGTTGAGTTTCAAGCCAACTTTTGCACTCTCCTCCTTCACCCGCATCAAGAGACTCTTTAGTTCCTCTTCACTTTCTGCCATTAGAGTGGTATCATCTGCATATCTGAGGTTGTTGATATTTCTTCCGGCAATCTTAATTCCAAAATTTGATTCATCTAGCCCCGGCTTTCTCATGATGTGTTCTGCATATAAGTTAAATAGGAAGGGTGATAGTATACAGCCTTGCCAGACTCCTTTCCCAATTTTGAACCAATCAGTGGTTCCGTGTCTAGTTCTCACTGTGGCTTCTTGACCCGCATACAGGTTTCTCAAGAGACAAATAAGATGGTCTGGTACTCCCATCTCTTTATCCCAGCCTATATCCCAGCCTATATCCCAGCCTATATTTCAGCAATTCTGCTCAGTGGCATAAGGGTTTTTGTTGTTGTTGTATCATGCCCAATAGGACTCAGACTTGGGCCTAGTTTATATGATTCTCGTACATTACTTTATGATTCATAGGCATGTATGGATCAGACCCAGAAATTTTTAATTTAAATGTAAAACTTTTTAATTTATAAAATTGGATTTTTATAAATAAACTCCCCAAGTATATAGAAATGAAAGCTTTGATCCTTTTATTTCTATCAAGTAGGCATTCAGTCATCCAAGAAAATATATTCATATTCATGAATATATAACCTAATCTCAGATCAGTGCAGTGTTGGAATTTGTGACAGACTCTTTGGAAGGAGTCAGGAATCATTTGCCCCAGAAGCTGCAAGCTCTTGTCCTGAGAAGAGACAAAGTAGTTTGGCAGTTTTGGAAAAGAAAGAAACACCTCCACTATTGGAACATGAGAGTATCTAGCAAAAGCAGCTACGCAAAGGGAAATGGAAAGCTACAGTAAATGTCTATGGAGATTCTTAGTCATCCAGGTCATGGTTGTCCCAAAAATGTTTTTTCAGAAGGCAACTTGACTTTGTTGTTTTTTTTCCTTGAAGACATTTCACTGTCATCCAAGAAGCTCCTCTGAGCTCTGAACTGAAGAAGCTTCTTGGATGGGAAGTGAAATGTCTTCAAGTAAAACAAAGTCCAGTTGCCTTTTGAAAAAGCCATTTTGGGAAAGCTGCAGTAACAATCTTCAATTCACAACTAGGTGAAATTAACTGAAAGTCAATCAGGAGAAGGAAAATATTTAGTCTGATAAAGAAGTAGTTGAATATGTCAAGAGAAATGTCTATGATTGGCCATGAACTCAGCCACAATGCCCACTTCTTTGAAAATAAAATTGTTATTCTTCCCTGCTTTATCAGCACATTGGGTAACATCCCATACTCACCCCTTCCCCTCCTTCTGACAACTGCAGTTTTACAGAAATTAGTTCATAAATATTTCAGGATCCTCAATTTCCATGCCTCTAAACTTGCTTCTGATATCTCTGTCAGCCACAGCTTCCTTGGAGAGCAAACAGCATTCTGGAATTAAGACACTACCATTATTAAAATCCTCATTATATATTTATAGGGCATCTCTTCTAAAGAAAGAAATGAATTGACTTTCCAAACACCTATTTTAATCAATAGTATTACCAATAGTCATATACAGAGAGAAACATTTTAATAAAAATGTAAAAGCATTTAAAAAAAAAAAAGCCTTGATCTTCTGCTTGGCAAAGTAACATCATTATTTTAATGAAACTTTAATTAAGTGATGCAGGCAAGCTGCTGCTTTGGACCTTGCTCATCATCCCTGCCTTAAACAGAAGTTTTGCAAAGGACCAAAAAAGCTTCAGTGATTGAAATAACTCTACATTCTATTTGAAGTTTGTGAATGTCCTACTTAAGAGATTTGGAGATTTGGAATGTATCTGCTCATACAAACATCTGTTTATGAATTTAAAGGAAAGGAGCCTAACATTTTTCACCTCTGCTGCCAGTGAAGATTCTTTTCTCTTTATTTAACAACAGGTGGCAGCAGTAGAGATCAGAGATAAATCTAACCAAGGAAAATAACTCAGGATACCTTGGACAACAGCCTTCTGACAACAGCCTGATTCTCCAAGATGGCGCCAACGAAGGCTGCCTCGGTGAAATGCTCTCTAATTGTTTCTTTATTTCTAATTGTTCTCTGTGACTCACTACGGATTTCCTACTCACAAGAACATCTGCTAAAAATTAAGGAACATCTCTTTAAGGAGCAGCTTTCTTTAATCTCACCCCCGCCTGTCTTTACAAACACGGAGGACATTCTAACACAGGAGGAGGCAATTCCCACGGAGCCATGGATTACTAAAAAAACCAAACGACAGAAACGAAGGAAGAGGGGTAAGCGATCTGGGATCTTAATCAAGCTAAGAACTCGCATTAAAACTCCTCTGCCTTCAATTTTCCTAACAAATATACGCTCACTTGCAAATAAGATGGATGAAATACTCCTCTTAAACAAATACTATTCTGATTTTCACAATTCAGCAGTCCCATGCTTCTCTGAAAGCTGGTTAAATGAATCAATTGAAAATAGCAGCCTGAACATTCCAGGATTTCAGATTGAATGATCAGACAGGATTCCAGAAACATCTGGTAAAAAAAAAGGAGGAGGCTTATGCCTATATATTAATAGAAACTGGTGTCAAGATTTTAATATTATTTACAAATTCTGTGACAACAATTTAGAAACTCTAATTATCAACTGCAAACCTTACTATTTGCCTCGTGAATTTTCCTCATTTCTTCTAATTGCTGTTTATGTCCCACCACAAGCCTGTGTAAACAAGGCATTACGAACTCTAGCTGACCAAATCATGGAGGCTGAAGCCGAACACCCTGATTCACTGGCCGTTATTTTGGGAGATCTAAACAAGGCAAACTTAAGGAAAGAGCTACCAAAATACTTTCAGCATGTCAATTGTCCCACCAGAGGCAAGAATACTCTAGACCATTGCTACACAACACTAAAAGATGCCTATCGGTCTTTACCACGTGCAGCTGTAGGACACTCTGATCATTGCATGATTCACCTTGTACCTGCTTACAGGCAAAGACTTAAAGCTACAAAACCAATAATTAAATCAGTGAAGACCTGGACAGAGGAATCAAAATTAAAGCTGCAGGCATGTTTTGACTGCACTGATTGGAATATTTTTAAAGATACCTCTGCAGACCTGGATGAACTCACAGATACTGTAACATCATATGTCAGCTTCTGTGAAGACCTATGTGTACCTACAAGGAACTTGCGAATACACAGTAACAACAAACCTTGGTTTACACCTAAACTTAAGCAGCTACGACATTCCAAAGAGGAAGCCTACAGAAAAGGTGATAAAATGCTGTACAATCAGGCCAGAAATGCACTAACAAGGGAGATCAGAGCAGCAAAAAGAAGCTACTCTGAAAAGCTAAAGAATCAGTTTTCAGCAAATGAACCAGCAAACATGTGGAAAACTCTTAAAAATATCACCGGCTATGGCAAACCTCCTTCCCAGGCTGAAGGTAATCAACAACTGGCAGATGACCTGAATGAGTTTTACTGCAGGTTTGAAAGGAAACTACAGCCACCTATCTCCACAACCCGCATCTCAGACACACCAACAACAGCCAAGCCTCCTACAACTGACCCCATTTCATTGGGTTCACAACCTCTAGTGATCACAGAAAAGGAAGTGCAGGACCTATTTCACAGACAAAAGCCAGGAAAAGCTCCAGGCCCAGACAAGATAACTCCTTCTTGCTTAAAAGTCTGTGCTGACCAATTGGCCCCCATCTTCACCCATATTTTCAATAAATCACTAGAGATGTGTTATGTTCCTTCTTGCTTCAAACGCTCTACCATCATCCCAGTGCCGAAGAAGCCCACCATCAAGGAACTGAATGACTACAGACCAGTTGCTTTAACATCTGTAGTCATGAAAACCTTTGAAAGGCTAGTGCTTTCCTACCTGAAAACCATCACGGATCCGCTGTTAGACCCTTGCAATTTGCATACCGAGCAAATAGATCAACAGATGATGCTGTTAATATGGCTCTGCACTACATCCTACAACATCTTGAGTCTCCAAAGACCTATGCAAGGGTCCTTTTTGTAGACTTTAGTTCAGCATTCAATACCATCATTCCAGACATTCTTCTAACTAAGCTAAACCAGCTACAGGTACCGGAACAGACTTGTAAGTGGATCACAAGCTTCCTAACAAACAGGAAGCAGCAGGTGAAGCTAAGCAAGATCACATCAAATACCTGTACAATTAGCACAGGGGCCTCCCAAGGCTGTGTGCTCTCCCCACTTCTCTTCTCTCTGTATACCAATGACTGCATCTCCAATGATCCATCTGTTAAGCTACTGAAGTTCGCAGATGACACAACAGTGATTGGTCTCATTCGAGACAATGACGAATCCGCATATAGACAAGAGGTCGAACGACTAGCCTTGTGGTGCAACCAAAACAATCTGGAACTGAACACACTCAAAACCATAGAAATGGTGGTAGACTTTAGGAGAAACCCTTCCATACTTCCACCTCTCACAATACTTGACAACATAGTATCAACAGTAGAAACCTTCAGATTTCTAGGTTCTATCATATCACAAGATCTCAAATGGACAGCTAACATCAAAAACATCATTAAAAAAGGACAACAAAGAATGTTCTTTCTGCGCCAATTCAGTAAGCTCAAACTGCCCAAGGAGCTGCTGATCCAATTCTACAGAGGAATTATTGAGTCTGTCATTTGCACCTCTATAACTGTCTGGTTCGGTTCTGCAACCCGACAAGAAAAACACAGACTTCAGAGGATAATTAGAACTGCAGAAAAAACAATTGCTACCAACCTGCCTTCCATTGAGGACCTGTATACTGCATGAATCAAGAAGAGGGCCGGGAAAATATTTACAGATCCCTCACATCCTGGACATAAACTGTTTCAACCCCTACCCTCAAAACGATGCTATAGAGCACTGCACACCAGAACAACTAGACACAAGAATAGTTTTTTCCCGAAGGCCATCACTCTGCTAAACAAATAACTCCCTCAACACTGTCAGACTATTTACTGAATCTGCACTACTATTAATCGTTTCATAGTTCCCATCGCCAATCTCTTTCCACTTATGACTGTATGACTATAACTTGTTGCTGGCAATCCTTATGATTTATATTGATATATTGACCATCAATTGTGTTGTAAATGTCGTACCTTGATGAACATATCTTTTCTTTTCTTTTATGTACACTGAGAGCATATGCACCAAGACAAATTCCTTGTGTGTCCAATCACACTTGGCCAATAAATTCTATTCTATTCTATTCTATTCTATTCATTCGACTTCTGAGCTTTTCACTTTCAGTTTGCATGTTCAAATACACCTAATCTTGTATAATGTTTGCATAGCCCAAGTATTTACTGCAACCGAACTACAACATTAGGAGACTGGCAAACATTTGAAAGCTCTTGGGATTATCATTTTATACATACGGTATGTTTTTCATAAGTATGATTTTTTTAAAAAAAAGAAGATAAAAACTACTACAAACTAGTGTAAAGTAAGGAAGAAAAATAGAAGGAAAGCAAAGAGAAAGCAAAGAATGCAAGAAAAGACAAAAGCTGAAGAAAATAGAGAAGAAAGAAAAAAATATAAATAAATCACTTCCAATATTATTCACAGCAAGAACAATTATATTTTAATCTCTCTCTAAAGTTACATTAGAATACTCTTTTTTCTATAATCTTGCCGTGCCTAATCATCAACATTTGATGCTTATATCAACTGTTAATTTTGTTTTGCCCTTTTCTCTGGTTGTTCCATTGATGGGTTCCATTCTGGATTACTGACTAGGTAAATTAAGACAGAAAGTATCACTTAAATATTGTGCCCATTTACTGAGTGCCTGTCTGGTAATTATAGGACTATATATTCCAACAATAGAATTTGAGGACTATTCTATTTTATATCCAGTCTTGCCATGGATTATTTAAGTTAATTATCTTAGATTGTGTCACATTGCAATGTTAGTAACAGAAAGTTTGTGGTTTATGCAGCTCTTTCTATCAACTGTCAGAAGGCTGAAGGGTTCCATTTTAATGGAGCTATATACTTTTTCTGTCAGCAGCTAGGTTAACAATAGGAAGACCTCTGAAAGCGGGAAGGGAAGAGGCTGTTCATATTAACTCCTGCCAAAGAATCACTGAAGCCTACTTGGTGATTGGTGGCAGGAGAAATCCATGGAAAGTTGTGAATACAAAAAATAACCATCCTTCAAAATGACAAAATGAGAGGAAGCTGTTTGAATTTGATCAGTCCTGCTGGAAATGCCATGGACTGGATTCATTGTTTTCAGTGTATAAATGTGTATTGGTGTTGGAAAGCATATATTCTCTTGAGAGCAAGTTAGGGAGGAAGGCGGGTAGCATATTTGAAGACTCAGTCATATGCTCAAGATATCCATTTAAATCTCTAAAAAAGGATCAAAATACAAATGTTTGATTGTTTCGTATCACTCAATTAAGTGAAAAAATAGAGAAAGCTGATGAACATCTTGGAATAAGTAAACCAGAATTTTAATGAAGACTAAAAGAACTTCTTGAGTTAAATTAAGATTTGCTCAATATTTGATAATGATCTGAGATAGTACAATAAAGTATCTAAAAATAATATCGCGAACAAGGGAAACTGATTCTAAAAAGTAATCCACATAGAGTTAGCCTCAGATCAGTGAAAAAAAGCTTCCCATATCTATTTACCAAAATATGCATACACTGGTCATATAGTTGATCTGCATTAGCTCCCACTGAAGAATGTTCTCTCTTCACCTTGCAACATTGCTACAACATACAATAAGTGTGCTCAAGGGAAATCATCTGTAGGCTAGCTTTACAGGCTTTGAGAAGTTATTGTTT
Source organism: Ahaetulla prasina (assembly GCF_028640845.1). Lineage (NCBI taxonomy): Eukaryota > Metazoa > Chordata > Lepidosauria > Squamata > Colubridae > Ahaetulla > Ahaetulla prasina. Next base: position 115,126,168 of record NC_080540.1, read on the forward strand.
TCTCCAAATACATGAAAAAGAACTTTCATAGCTACTAAACATTTCAGGTTTTATCAGAATACTGTAAAGCTAGCTTACAGATGACTTTCCCTTGAGCATACTTGTCATATGTAATGTTTCAAAGTGAACAGAGGACACATTTCAGTGGGAGCTAAAGAAACTTGTATAAAACATTGATGACAATAAACAGATTTTATGGTAAGCAATACATCCAATTGCTGTGTTTTCAGGAAGGAATATATTCCTCAATTCTATTCCTTCATTTGTCCTTTCCTTCGTTCCATTTTAGGTAGTAAAAGAGAAAGAATTAAAGAGGTATTTGGAAATCCACAAAGGACTTTCCATAATGCTCTGATCCATGCTTGAAACCTTGCTAACTTGACTTTGTAGACAGCCATTGATGTGTACTTTATGCTAAAATAAATTGAGATTTATCATGGAAACCTGCAACTCTGAAACACTTATTTATTTATTTATTTATTATTTAAATTTTTATACCGCCCTTCTCCCGAAGGACTCAGGGCGGTTTACAGCCAGATAAAATAAACAGTCCTATTACAAAATAAATACTATTAAAATACCACTAAAAAACTTATTCAATTTGGCCACAATTAAAATTTAGCAAATAATAAAACCCATTAAAAAACCCATTAAAAACCCATCAATAAAACCCATAACCCATAAAAAACTAACCCAGTCCAGCGCAAATAAATAAGTGAGTTTTGAGCTCGCGGCGAAAGGTTCGGAGGTCCGGAAGTTGACGAAGTCCTGGGGGGAGTTCGTTCCAGAGGGCGGGAGCCCCACAGAAGGCCCTTCCCGTGGGTGTCGCCAGACGACACTGTCGCGCCGACGGCACCCCAAGGAGTCCCTCTCTGTGAGAGCGCACGGGTCGGTGAGAGGTATTCGGTAGCAGCAGGCGGTCCCGTAAGTAACCCGGCCCTATGCCATGGAGCGCTTTAAAGACGTTCACCAACACCTTGAAGCGCACCCGGGAGGCCACAGGTAGCCAGTGCAGCCTGCGCAGGATAGGTGTCACTCGGGAGCCACGAGGGCTCCTCTATCACCCGCTGCATTCTGGACCAACTGCAGCCTCGGATGCCCTTCAAGGGAGCCCCATGTAGAGAGCATTGCAGTAGTCCAGACGAGACGTCACAAGGGCGTGAGTGACTGTGCACAAGGCATCCCGGTCTAGAAAGGGGCGCAACTGGCGCACCAGGCGAACCTGGTGGAAAGCTCTCCTGGAGACGGCCGTCAAATGATCTTCAAAAGACAGCCGTGCATCCAGGAGAACGCCCAGATTGCGCACCCTCTCCATCGGGGCCAATGACTCGCTCCCGACAGTCAGCCGCGGACTCAGCTGACTGTACCGGGATGCCGGCATCCACAGCCACTCCGTCTTGGAGGGATTGGGCTTGGGCCTGGTTCTCCCCATCCAGACCCGTACGGCTTCCAAACACCGGGACAGCACTTCCATTGCTTCATTGGGGGGGCCCGTGTGAAAAGTACAGCTGGGTGTCATCAGCGTACAGCTGGTACCTCACACCAAAGCCACTGATGATCTCACCCAGCGGCTTCATGTAGATGTTGAACAGAAGGGGCGAGAGAATCGACCCCTGCGGCACCCCACAAGTGAGGCGCCGTGGGGTCGACCTCTGCCCCCCCGTCAACACCGTCTGCGACCGGTCGGAGAGATAGGAGGAGAACCACCGATAAACGGTGCCTCCCACTCCCAATCCCTCCAACCGGCGCAGCAGGATACCATGGTCGATGGTATCAAAAGCCGCTGAGAGGTCTAATAGGACCAGGGCAGAGGAATAACCCCTATCCCTGGCCCTCCAGAGATCATCCACCAACGCGACCAAAGCCGTCTCAGTGCTGTAACCGGGTCGGAAGCCGGACTGGAACGGGTCCAGATAGACAGTTTCCTCCAGGTGCAGGGGAAACTGATATGCCACCATACTCTCTACAACCTTCGCCGCGAAGCGAAGGTTGGAGACCGGACGATAGTTACCTAAAACAGCCGGGTCCAGGGAAGGCTTCTTGAGGAGGGGCCTCACCACTGCCTTTAGTTTGCTCAAAGTGTTTTTCCATTGTTTAAGAACTGGAAGAGAACATGATATGAATTCTTATAAGGATTATGAGTTTCAAAAATGCCTGTTCTAGTTATGTAGTAATAGATACTTACAAATATAGTCGTGCATATTTATGAAGAAAAATTCTATTCTCCTTTCACTGATTCATTTGTCCATCGATATGAACAAAAAAATAAAAAACAAAAAAAATATGGAAGCTTATCCTAAAAAATCTGTTGCTATAGGAAAAAAGTGCTGTAGTAGCAGAGTGGGCTAAATCTGGATGGTCACTAGGAGGGCAATGCAAATATTTTAAGAGTCAAAAAGCTGTATTTATCTTATTTTAGTAAAATAATTCAAGGTTATTTTAGACTCGTGTTCAGGATGAGTACTATACCTCTGTTTCATTGTGTTTTCTAATATAATGGAACACATGGATATAGTTGGAACAATCTCCTGTGATTTCATTTATATGTTCCAGTGAATGGATTTTTGGCTATATGTATAGTTTGACGGTGTATAGGACGCGGTGGCTCAGGGTCTAAGACAGCTGAGCTGTCGATCGAAAGGTTGGCAGCTCGGCGGTTCGAATCCCTAGTGCTGCTGTGTAACGGGGTGAGCTCCCGTTACTTGTCCCAGTTTCTGCCAATCTAGCAGTTTCGAAAGCACGTAAAAATGCAAGTAGAAAAAATAGGGACCACCTTTGGTGGGAAGGTAACAGTGTTCCCTGCGCCTTTGGTGTTGAGTCATGCCGGCCACATGACCACGGAGACGTCTTCGGACAGCGCTGGCTCTTCGGCTTTAAAATGGAGATGAGCACCACCCCCTAGAGTCGGCAATGACTAGCACGTATGTGCAAGAGGAACCTTTACCTTTATCTTATAGTTTGGCAGCTGTACAAGACCATGAAACAATGAATCTCAGTAGCTTTTTCAATGGATGAGGAACTTCAAATCTCTAATCTGCTATGCAGGTTCTCCTTTTTCCATATGGTTGAAGGGTCCATCAATGCCATTGCATATGGAAAGTTAAGGATGGTATTTTTACCTTATCAAAGAAATAGTATGTTTGTTTGTACTTCCAATAACTCATATCCCTGAAAAATATATAGTATAGTCTTTATCATGTGCACAGTCCACTTAACCAAATCTGGGTTTTAAAAAACAAACAACTGCATTCACATTAAACACTGAGCTTAGTGGGTTATAGATTTTGCTAGTTATTTGTTTGGGGAGGGGAAGGGGTATGTGGTTCCAGCTTATTTGGTTATTTTGGACTAGTTGTGAATCCAGAAAATGTATAAATTCAGTAAACATGTTGTATCAACCAAAACAAATCTCTAGAACAGTGGTCCCCCAACCTTCTGGCTCCGCTGACTGGCAGCAGTAGTGGTGGCTGACAGTGGGGAGGAGGGGGTGGTTTCATTCACAAAACCTAATTCTGCTCATACACAAATGGGTCACATGTTTTCCCACCACTTATGGGACCTGGTTTCCAATGGGCTGCAGACTGGTACCAGTCCTTGGACCAGGAGTTGTAGACCTCATTTCTAGAAGACAAACCCTGTAGAAACAACAATTTAGGGAAATTTTGCTTATGGTTGGGTTGAAAAGGTATTCCAATTCAAATTTTTTTCATAGTTCACAAGGACCAGAACTACTCACATAAGATTTCTCCATGTACAGCTTTCCCATAATGGAAAGTCCAGAGCACTTTTGAGTTTAAAGTCTATGTTCTGCACAAAAGGCCAACCGTATGGTGAAATCTCAAAGGCCATCAAATTAGCTTCCATCATTTCTACCTCTAGCCCTATTCCTATCACTACCATTCATTTTTTCTATATTATTTTATCTACAGTGTTAAGAAACAGCCTACATGTAGTAAGATCTGGAGAAAGTCACTCAGATCTTTGTTTCAATCAAAATTGAACTGTACTGGAGTTCCAGTCTTCTCTCAAAGCAGAAAAGCTCAGTAGTTATATTGTGCAATATATTTTAAATCATCCTAGAAGTCAGCATACAATCAACTAACAAAATAATTGATAGGACTCAGGATAATTTTTGTAATTCATCAGGAAAGCAGGTATAAAATTACAGGTCTAAACCCTTGATTTTCACTGAAAGCCTGTCAAGGTAAAAGATGGGGGCCAAGTTCCCTAGTAGAGAATTGATAACTTGAGCTATCGGATTTTTCTTTGGGCTGTATTTATTCCATCTGAAATTCTTCAAGAAAGGGATAGTAAATTCAGTTTTCTCCTTTATTAGTATCCTGCCATGGTATCCCTTCTGAACCTAGTCATTTTTGACAAATGAAAGTCTCTTGCTCCCTACTCCTGCTTTAAAATTTGCTGAGGGATATAAACAACGTTAGGTATTGTGCTTTGTACAATAAAATAAAGAAGAGGCAACATCTTGTGACCATTCTATGACTGCTATTGTATTAGGCCCCTTTCAATAAATGTGTGTGAATTTATTATTTTTATTTTATTTTATTATTTATTAAATTTGTTTGCTGCCCATCTTGCTGCAAGATGATTCTGGGAAGCTTATAACATCAAAATGAAATCACAAATACATGTACAAATGTACACAATAAAGTCATAATAAAAAATAGCAATTATAATTAAAAGACGGGGAGGAAAGGAGCAGAATATATGGCGGTGGGGAATGGGAGCTGCTATTAAATTGATCGACCACCTCCAGTGTGATATTACTTCATTGTAGCCCCCAAGCCAACTGTCAGGTCCAGGTTTCAGGCTCTTGCAGAAAGTCAGGAAGGTGGAAGCCAATTTCACCTCATAGGGCAAGATGTTCCAAAGAGCTGGGGCCACATCAGAGAAGGCTCTTCTCCTGGACACTGCCAGCTGGAATACCTTGACTGACAAGATCCTCAGCATATCTCCTCTGCCACCATAAGTTGGACAGCTGCTGCATAGGGGTAGTACAGTTCTTCGAGTAACCTGGACCCATGCCATGCTGGGCTCTATAGGTAATAACCAATAAAACCAACATCTTGAAGCAACCGGCAGCCAGTGTAGCTGTTGTTGGCTAAATCATAGATCTATATGGCCATTTCAAAATGAAATTGTCTATTCCTTATCATAGCCATTACTCTAGGGACTAAGAATCAGTGAAAGGAGAATAGCATTTTTCTTCATAAATATGCAAGATTTTATCCAAAGGCCATCAATACATTAGATACGTACTTTGCTTTCTGTTTGTGGAGATATAATAACATTCAATCATGTTAAACACACGCAACTCTTTCTTTATGAAGTTAATTGGCAGCAGTATATTTGTGTAACCTAGTTCCTAGTATTATGGCTGTGGTCCAGAGGTTACTGTTTACATAAATAAGAGAGCTGTCTTTCTAGGGAGGTTGAATAGGATGGTGTAATAAGAGACAGCAAAATAAATAATGTTGTTTAGTGTACATATTAATAATCTCAAGAAGACTATTGCAAGTGTGAAATACAACAGGGAAGTCATTTCAATAGCTTAGAAGCATTCCAAAGGCAGGGTCGCAATGTAATTGTATTATGCCTTTTATCTTTCTGTTTCAAATGTAATTAAGCAAACATATATAATTGGAGGAGGTGTTTTGCTCAGGGCTTTCTCTCCTGCTGTTTGCTGGCAAGAAGCCCAATGATTACTGTAAGCTGTCCAATAAAGTATACTTTGTTGCATCTATCTCCAAGTATTTTGGGTTCAGAATACACTAAGCAGTTTTCTTACACAATGTAATATGTATATTTTATTTTATTTTTTAAAAAATGCTTAGTTAAACATGAATACCGAATGATATAACAATAAATTTCAAAAGTCATGTCATGCGTCCCCAGTAAGGTGTAGGAGATGACCAGGTTGAGCCCAAGGGAGACTGTTATCAGTCTCAAGTCCCTTTGCACCCACAAGAGATCTAACTTCAGTCTACTTGGGTTCAGATGGTCGTTGTCTACCACTAATTTGCTTTGACCATTAGTAGTTCAGATTCTTGTAATAAGTGTTAGCATGCAATAAATCTGTATTCATTTAAACTGCTCTGGCTCCTGATTTCTTATGATTGACATATGGCTGGGAATTATGAATCTTATTAGGCACATTCTAAATTTCCAACCCCAAGGATCTTTTACATCTTGATTTCCTAGTGGCCCATTTCCCTGCCATTGAACCCTTTTTTATCTAATGGAGCATTTTGGAGGAGAGCTTCTGAAATGGCCAAAATTGCTTGGTGCTGTTGCTTCTACCTTGCACAACTTAGCATATTCTGCGTGACTCCAAGACAAGATTTACTAGTGTCTTCAGGAAGGTTGACTATGACTTACTCAACTTTTAACTGAAGTAGGGAATGGCTAAAGTAAAGGACATGTAGTGATATGCAATGCTATGTTTATATCTATGATATTAAGTAGACTCCCTTTTCAGTATTTTGTCTTTAGTGATTACAGGACCCTGAACGTAAAGCCATTGCACAATTTTAAAAAATGGTATGGAAAACATTGTAAGCTCACATACTAGCCCTTTCACATTCATCCACATTATTTTCTATTAAATCTTATCTGTGTTTTTCTACCATTCATTTCTTTTACAGACATCATCAGCTACTTTAAGATTGACAGCGATTCAGTGGTTAGAATGCAGTACTGCAGGCTACTTCTGCTGACTGCCAGTTGCCTGCAATTTGGCAGTTCAAATCTCATCAGGCTCATGGTTGACTCCATTCTTTAGAAGTTGGTAAAATGAGGACCCAGATTGTTGGGGGCAATATGCTGGGAACTGTAAACTGCTTAGAGAGGGCTGTAAAGCACTATGAAGCAGTATATAAGTCTAAGTGCTATTGCTACTGCTACTTTAAGCACTGTTTTTTTTTATTATGAACTGAAGGATGAGAAGTTAAATGTTTTCAATGGGAAAAAAAACCAAGAAAGTTCAGTTGCCTTTTTGCAAAAGCACCTTTGGGACAATCATGACCTGGATGATTGAGAATCTCCATAGATATTCTGAACTTCACTTAGGTGATGATTATTGTAGGGCATAGGCTTACATATAAATAAGTCTGCAGATAATAGAAGAAAAAATGCACTGTGTTTTAAGAATCTAAGCCTCAAAAAAGTAAAGTCAAATAGTGTGTTCTTTGATCAACTGATATTTTGAAGCAGGGGACTAAAACAACCTTTAAAAAGGTTTATTGATGGGATGAACTGTAATGTATTACTGTAAGTTTTGGCGGGAGTTTTAGGCGGGAAGTATCTCGCTTCTGATTGGATGCAGCCTCTGGCTGAAGTGTATATAAGGAGAGGTTTTTCTCCAGAGTTTTGCTGGGTCACACTATATTAAAGAGCTGTTGTCACTAACCTGGTCTCCTGCCTCGTCAATACCCAAACTTAACATTGGCGACGAAGGTGGGATATTGAGGCAGAGCACCAAAACAGAGCTGAACTCACTACGAGAATCAAACCCAGCAAGGTGATGGCGAATGCAGCGATGACCGGCTACACGCCACCCACTCCGTTTGACCCTGCCCAGGAGACATGGGGAATATATATGACCCGTTTCGAAAGTTTCCTGGAGGCAAACGAGCTACAGGGAGTCTCCGACAACCGCAAACGGGCTTACTTCATAAGCCACTGTGGGTCCGCAGTCATCGCCGTCGCAGAAGCCCTAGCGGAGCCAACACCGCTACACTCCGTATCGTGGCAGACCCTTCAGACCCTCCTGAAGAATCACTACGCACCAGCCCCGTCCAAATACGTTCGACGGTACGAGTTTGGGGAGCGCAGGCAACAAGAAGGCGAGTCTATCAGCGACTACATGGCAGCCCTGAGACAAGCCTCCAAGCATTGCGAGTACCGCGATCTGGACGAAGAGCTGCTGGAACAACTTATACGGGGGGTCAGAGACATCCGTTTGAGGAGACGGTTGCTAGCCAAGAGCAACCTGACATTGGCAAACGCTCTGGACGAAGCCAGAGCCCATGAGATGTCCAACCATGCAGCAGACACCTTACAAAAGCGACTCACGCCGATGGCGGGCGCAAAGCGAGCACAGTCCACCACGAAGAAACCTATCGTGAGTCAACCAGCGAGGAGGAGGAAGAAGACCACTACACCGAAAATTCGACAAGGGAAGACCCGGAGGAATGCGGAAGTTGCGGGGGGCGACATCAGCGCCAAAGATGTAAGTTCAGGGACGCCATTTGCCGGCGGTGTGAAAGGAAGGGCACCTGGCTCAAGTCTGCCGAGCACCCCAACCTTCCGCCGAAAATTCAAATCGGCCAATCAGAGCGGCTCTGAGTCAGAGATGCAAACCCCACATTCCGAAATTTCAAACCAGCCAATCAGGCGCGAGATCGGCGAGGCGACCGCGATTGGCCAGGAAAGAAAGAGCGCAAGTCAAACCGAATGACTGTTACCATAGACCACGCAGCTACCCGCATCAAGAAAAGATCTTCACAAACCCGACAATTGAAGGCGTACCGTGCCGACTGGAAGTAGACACAGGATCAGCAATCACAATCATGTCCTGGGACACTTTTGTGAAAGCCTTGCCGCACATCGCAGCGCAAGCTACAGAAACAACGGCCCGGGTGCAGGATTACCAGGGCAACCGCATCCCTGTTCGAGGACAACGACCGTCGAGGTCAAGTACGGGACATACGAAAAGACCCTGCCCATCACGTTAGTCGAGGGAACCTTGCCAAGCTTGCTGGGGCTAGACTGGTTCCGGGCGTTGGGAATGGGGTGACTGGCATCCACCGAGCGGATGCAACCTGCAAACGCCCTAATGGAGGAATTCGCAGACGATTCGAGGACCGTTTAGGCAAGTACAAGGGACCCCTATCTCCTTCAATTTAGACCCCCAAATAGCTCCCATTAGGTTAAAGGCAAGGAGGGTTCCTTTTGCACTCAAACCTAAAATCGACAAAGAGTTAGATAAATTAGTCAGCCAGGGGATACTAGTGCCAGTTGACCATGCCAAATGGGAGACGCCAATCGTCACCCCTATAAAACCAGACGGGTCCATAAGAATTTGCGCTGATTACAAGGCTACCTTGAACAAAGCATTGCAAAAGAGCGCCTACCCAGTTCCAGTAGTGCAACACTTATTGCACTCACTAGGGCACGGACAAGTTTTCGCCAAATTAGACTTGGCACAAGCGTACCAACAGCTACCCGTAGATGCTAGCACAGCTGAAGCCCAGACCATTGTAACGCACCGGGTGCCTTTAAGTGCACCCGGTTACAGTTTGGGGTGAGTGTGGCCCGGGCTATTCAAAATTTGATGGAGCGGCTCCTACAAGGGTTACCGGAGTCGTGCCCTATTTCGATGATGTGTTGGTATCAGGGAAGATTTAAGAGAACTGGGGAAGCGGTTAAGGAAAGTTTTGGCCATTTTTAGGTCGGCAGGATTAAAAGTCAAAGCAAGCAAGTGTCAGATAGGGGTCGAATCTGTTGAATTTTTGGGCTATAGAATAGACAAAAAAGGGATTCACCCCACTGAGAGCAAAGTTAAGGCGATAAAGAGAGCCCCAGCACCCAAAAACAAGACAGAACTCCAGGCTTTCCTGGGTCTGGTAAACTTTTACGCCGTGTTTTTAAAAGACAAGGCAACCGTTGCCGAACCGCTGCATAAATTGCTTGGAAAAAACACTGCTTGGTCGTGGGGGAAGTCAGAGAATAGGGCATTTGAGGCAGTAAAAAGTTTGCTATCAAGCGATAGCCTGTTAATACAATACAACAACAGACTGCCGTTAGTATTGGTTTGTGATGCGTCCCCCTATGGAGTAGGAGCTGTACTTAGCCACAGACTCCCAAACGGCACTGAAGCCCCTATAGCGTTCTATTCACGAACGATGTCCCCGGCTGAGAGGAATTACAGCCAGCTAGATAGGGAGGCTCTCGCAATAGTGTCAGGGGTGAAAAAATTTCACGAATACGTTTTTGGGAGAGACTTTGAAATTATCACTGACCACAGACCGCTATTGGGATTACTGGCTGGCGACCGCCCCACGCCAGTGGCACTATCACCCCGGCTGACCAGATGGACTATCTTTTTGGCCGCCTACTCTTACAAACTCCAGAAAGTGAACTGCGCAGGTCCGGGAGAGTCAGGAGACGCCCCACGTACCTGCGGGACTACGTAGAGAAGTAATATGCAAATATTGGCAAAGTGCCTTCTGGGAGGGAAGGAGTGTAATGTATTACTGTAAGTTTTGGCGGGAGTTTTAGGCGGGAAGTATCTCGCTTCTGATTGGATGCAGCCTCTGGCTGAAGTGTATATAAGGAGAGGTTTTTCTCCAGAGTTTTGCTGGGTCACACTATATTAAAGAGCTGTTGTCACTAACCTGGTCTCCTGCCTCGTCAATACCCAAACTTAACATGAACTATTGTAGGCATAATCATAAATGTTCGTTGCATATACTGACTCATTTTATGGAACGTGATCATGGAGAGATTCAACCTAGAAATAAGGAGAAATTTTCTGACAGTGAGAACAATCAACCAATGGAACAGAAGTTGCCTTCAGAAGTTGTGGGAGCTTCATCACTGAAAGCTTTCAAGAAGACACTGGACTGCCACTTGTCAGAAATGGTGTAGGGTCTCCTGCTTGGGCGGGGGTTGGACTAGATGGCCTACAAGGCCCCTTCCAACTCTGTTAATCTGTTAATTTTATTTCTAAATTTCTGAACAAACATACTCTATGTGCTTGTTATTAGTGAAGTCACACTCAAAGACAACAGTGATATTGAATGCAGCAATTTTATTGAAAAAAAAACCATGGGTATGTGCATTTCCTTCTTTCAAGTACATTAAATAAGGAACAATTGATCAGGAAACAGTTATTCCTTTCTATGCATGTTTATTTTTAAAACTATACAGACACTGGGAAACTTAGAACTCCTTAGGACTGTATTGGCTATCATTGATTTTTCAGTGATAATATACATATAGATTATTCCTCATTCCTGTCTGCAAACCTATTTGATATTTACCATTTGTGACCATAAACATGTCAGAAATATTTACATGTGCTAAAGATTGCATAACTGAGCACTGCATGAATATTTCAAATTCAGTTGCTAGCTTGATGAGTTTCAAGAATTATCTAGGTGGTTTTGGTTGTTGCTGGAGCACCCCCATACTATGATGGATTATTTTCTCATTTTGGTCTGTTTCATTTATTTTGGTTGTCTTCAGCTTGCGTGCCAACTGTGGAGACATTTATCATAACCAAGGGTCCCAAAGCAAGACAAAAAAAAGGAAGCACAAACATCATCACACTAATGCATGGTGAACTGCAGGTCTACAGTTTCAGTTCAAATGAAAATATACTAACAGCTGCCTGTAAAGCTGTAAAATTTGCTGTATCTTTAAAAAGCAAATGTAGCCAGAGCTACATATGTTCGGCCTGGTTCATTTCAGATGGTTCGTGCATCTCAGCAAAAGCATCCTAGCAATCAACAGTATTCAAAGTAGGTGAGGAGATGCTTCCTGAGAGCAAGGCTTCAAAAGACCATAGCCAATCTTGATATATACTGTATATCAAGATATATATATATATATATATATATATATGTGTAAAATTGGAAGTGTCTTGGCGGCGTTTGACGAAGTCTCATTCGTCATCTTCAGGCTTCAGCCTGCTTCTGGGAGCACGGCTGAAGCCTGAAGATGACGAATGAGACTTCGTCAACGCCGCCAAGACACTTCCAATTACACGGAGAAACCCGAACAACCAAAGACCTATATACAAACACCGTGAAAACCTCAGAAAACATATATATATATATATATATATATATATATATATATATATATATATATATATATATATATATATATATATATATATATATATATATATCAAGATATCATGTATATCAAGATATCATGTATATCATGTATATGCCATCCCAATTGCTGTTGATAATGAGAAACTAACACTGAGAGCAAAATTACAGAATTTTAAAATTGGTCATTCTGATTTAGTCTGTCTATGGACCAGTGTGTGTTCTGTTCAATTGTTTAAGATTTGTCTAACATCAAAAAAGTGCTGCCTGGTCAAATCTTCCATGCATGAGAGAAAAGGGATTTCTGCCAGACAAATAAAAAGAAGGCAATGGTTACTCCACAGTTTTCAGCATAGCAGGGGATCTAAAATAAAAGATAGTTGTATATATGGAAATCGTTGCTTCATTCATTTTGCCCACCCCCCCACCCCAAAAAATCTTCATGCGCTAGACCCAAGTGCTACAAGCTAGTGAAATATTTACAACATTTGTACATGTGCTCTAAGGAAGGACACCCGCAGTTCCTTTTTTTTTTAATTTGGGTGAGAAGAAAAGCTGCCTTCTCCCCATTGACTAGTTTCATTGATCTGAAGTGAAAGATGACTCTTCCAAAAAGAAAAGCCTACAGAGGACAAAAGATATCACACATTTATAGTTAGTGTTAATGCACAAGACAGCATTCACCTCAGATTGTACCTGCTGTCGTATATAACTGAAATGGTGACACCCAAACCTCAAGAGTTGGTGTGGATCCTCTCCTCTTGGTTCCTCTCAGATTCACGTGGCCTTCAAATATAATCCTGGCTCTTTGTTGGATCATAGCACTTAAAAATGAAGAATGATATCATCCAGGTCACAATAGTGTTACAGTAGCCTTCAACAAATGATCTGATGGTTGGTATTTACTGAGTTATGGCACTAAAGGATTCAGATCACTGCAAAGCATGTTATAAAATTGAAAAGTTCATGAAACTTTGATGCTCAACAGACCAGGGCTGAGCCATTCCCTCCTTAGGTCAAGGAATGCTATGCATGGATAATGATATATGTGCAGCGCATTCCCTGGGGCAGAAGAGAATGGGATGGCTCCTGCCTGCAGGATAGTCCATGTGTTTATTTTAAGTCCCCTCATATGCACCGAAGCAACTAGATCATGGCACTGAAGTGAAATCATACAGGAAACCAATCTTCTAATAAAATCCCAACAATAAGGCTCATGTCATCAACTTCCTTTCTGCTTGTTTAAAGATAAAGGTAAGATACCCAGTAAACCAGGTTAAACAAACAGAAGGCCGTGGGGAAGAATATGCGGGCATAGGAGTCCATTTTGGCAATGCGAATATGTATCCTTCCATGCCGCCAAGCTCCTGTTCGGCAATCCTCAAAGCAGCAGAAAAAACTTGCACAGTCCTTGCCATCAAGACACTCATAGCCATACTCTTCATCCCGCTCTTGGAGGTGTGTTGCATTGTTCATTTGAATCGTCGCTGACCTTGGACGGATATCAATTGTTGGTGCCTAAGATACAAAAGGGGCAAGAAGGAAAAAGGGCAATGATGAACGGTTGCCACTTTGCTATAAAAAGTTCAGCTAATTGGTGCGAAGCAACTAAGTAGCGCTACAGAACAGGCACACAACCAGCTTGCTAAAGATCTGGTTTGCTACTACGGTGATGAACTCATCATTTTGAATTGATGGAAAGTCACAATCCAACACTTATACCTTAAATCCAAATGTTACTGAACAGCAGCCACACAGCAGGACTTAATTCCAGACAGAAACGAAGCCATAGGAACACCGTGATTTGTTTCCCTTGTTAGCTATAAAATGACTGTTCAATAGAGGAAAGTGATCATATTTGTTTCCCCATCAATTTGAAAGTTGATGCTTTGTATTTATTTCTACATAGTGAAATAAGCTAAAATTGGTTATGGGGAAGTGGAATACTACAGATGAATTATTTGTACATAGGTTAGGTGATGCCTTTAATGATCTTTGGAATTCAGCATTTCTATAACATGCAGTTTTCAATTGACAACTGTTCACTAGCTGAAAGCTTCATCATGACAAAATATGGCAGCTGTATATGTTCAATCACTTCAATCATGTTTTACTGATAAAGATTTTTGAGGGGGAAAAACTGCTTGAAACCAGCAGCTAGCATATGAAAGATTTTTTTTAAAAAAAAATGTTATTAAAATAAAGGCTGGAGACAAAAACTCTTTCAGATGTATTAGGATCATTTCATTTACTCTGTTACTTGGATATTTGAAAAGTCATCTATTTCAGAATTCTATTTCATATTCAACAATGACATACAGCTACCCTGTATTTTCCACTCTGGATTTTGAGAGCTAGTGACAGTAGTAAATATAAGCATGTTATAGCCTTCAAAACTCTGCTGGCATATGTAAGAATAATTATAAGATCATCCAATGGCATCCAATAGTTTACATCTTTGAAAGATTTCTGGCTAGCAAACCTTCAGAAGATATCACCAAGGCTTAGAAATGAATGCTAAAAGAATTTATGGTGTATTCCTGTGTGGTTATCACACTGAATTGGATCCCATGGATAACTTAAGAAGAGTGAAAGAGTAATATAGATGTTTTGGATATTCTACGAGGATCTCTTCATGCATGCGGATCCAAATATTCAAATCCATTGAACTTAGCATAAGTTCAAAACAGCAGTGAATTAGTGTCTGGGCTGCTGAATCATCTTGATGTTCATTTCTAAATATTATCCATTCTACTTCACCATCAGGCCATTTCAAGTAGAATGCACAAATTATTTTATAAACCTCTAGTGAAGCTCTAATTGTTCAGTTCAGCAGTCACATGCAGTGGATTTCTATTCCAAAAATATTATACCTTGAATGAAAACATCCGAAGAAGCTTTGGTTTTGTAGACAGAAAAAAAAATAAAAATCAGAATTTTTAAATTAAAGAAAAGGAGAAGAGGGGAAAAGGAGACAAAAAGTAGTTTAAATTAAAGATTCTATTTGAAACTATAGCAAGTTAAAAGAAAACAAACAGAAAAAGGATTTAAAATAAGACTACTAAGCAAGAATGTATGTAAAAAAAGAATCAAAATTACACATTTTGGAATTCTAATTTAAGCTATTTCTAAAACTAAGAAAGCTAAGATTTGTCTGCAAGCATTTAGTAGTAGAAAACACAACTGATCAGATTTCTAAGCACTGTTCTTGCTTCCCCTTCTTGTTTTTCTTCTTCAATCCAATGTCTTTCTGCATGCCAGTTCACAACATGGTTTGAAGAAAGCAGAAAATCTTATTTATATAAAAACATTATCTTGTACTTTCAGCAATGACTTTGAAGCTGTTCTACTTTTTTAAAAAATTAAACAGACCCAAACAAAACCATGGAAGAGCAAGTCTCTTTCTACTATGAAACAGCGGTCTTTATTACCCTTCCTGTTGTTAAAATAATACTAGTAAATAATAACAATTTTCCTTCCATTGTTTGCAATGGAGAGAAATACATTAGATTAGGTCTAGCCTGGTTGGTTGGTTGGTTTCTTGACCAGGGATATTCTTGAGAACTGGAGGGTTTGGAGACTCAACTAGTCTAAAATCTTCTATTGTTAGTCCATCCACATTTACATCTCCTCTGTCAGAACTCTGCTGTCAGAAAAGTGATAGCATTGAAGCTATCATGGGATAAGGAGAGAGAATCTCACTTCAGTTATTTTCCTCTCATGTTTAGAGCTCTTTCTGACCTCATACAGAGTTTGAGTTCTTCTGTGATGATTTAGATGCCATTGGCTATAGACATCTTCATTACAAAAGTTTGTAAAACTGTATGGAAATTAAACTTGTTCTGCCTGGCATCTGAGAAATAGGTCCATCAATACATTTAATCCAATAGTGGCACATTGGACTCAATATTTACTGGTGATCTTGCTTAATTGTTTTAACATGGAACGAACCCTTGAAGCAGATAAGCACATATAAACTCACTAACAAATGTGTAATTTTTAACAAGAAGACGAATACATTTTATTAATAAAACACACAAATGATAACTGAAAAAATAGGGAGATAATATAGAACATTAAAACAAAAGGAAGGGTGATAAACAGGAAAAAATAGACAAGAAAAGACATACTGTTTTTTAAAATTAAAATTCAGAACACATAAACTCTACAGTCTTTCCCCCAACCTTAGCAAGCTAATTCTACACTTTCAAGATCTATATTGGGGAAGAAATGTTGAAGCCTCCAGATGTCTAGATTGACAAACTTTACAAAAATACATTTCTATGCTTAGGAATGCAGGTCTTGAAGAACAATGTCTAAAATAGGGTTGTCAAACTCAATTTCATTGAGGGTTGCATCAGGGTTGTGCTTGACCTCAGAGGGCTAGTGTGTGTGTTTGCCCAGGGATGGGTGTGGGCATGGCTGGATTGGGCATGGCCATTGGTGGGTGTTTGACATAGGCTCAAATGCATTTTTCCCTTCTCTTCTTTCTTTCCACAGTTCTTTACTATAACCATTTTCCTGTCTTTTCTATCAGATATTAATGGCCGACAGAGTGCTGCTGGAGGCTAGGGAGGCCGAAAATGGGCTGTGCAGGGGCCTCATGGGGCCTCCACGAGGCCCATTTTGGCCAGCAGAGTGCTGCAGGAGGCCATGGAGGCAGAAAATGGGTTATGGGGGGGGGGCTTCACGTGGGCCACATGGGCCATTTTGGCCAGCAGAGACACCTTTAGCCAGAGGGTCCTTTGATATTTCCAGGCCCCAGATTTCAGTACCCCATGGGCCGGATGCAGCCCACGGGCCTTGAGTTTGACACCCCGACCTAAAGGCAACAGGTTTCCACTGACATACATTAAAAGAAAAGATATGTGATGTTATAACGGGCAGCCCATGCAAAGTACCTCCCTTGGTGTTTTGTTTTTTTTAATCTGTTAATATAAATTGAAGATTCTGAGACAACCATAAAGCGAATAAATAAGAACGTCTTTCAGAGTGGTCCTAAGAAAAGATGCAGAGTGCAATTCTGACATGACCTATCTGCTTGTTCCATACAACTTGAGCAGCACTGAAGTTGGGGTCAGTAGAAAATGATTGCACACTTAAGCTTTTGACCTGTCTCACCAATATGCTATATAAAGGATTCCCCCATTTCCATTTCTTCTGGATCTCCTTCTATGTTCTATGTATGTTCTATATCGAATACTAAGAAGATCTGCCATTTACATTCCTACTCTTGCCTGGTCATAAAGCAAATTTTCTACACACGCTTTCTGTTTAATTAAAAAAAAGAAAAGAAAAGAAAGAAAGAAAGAAAGAAAGAAAGAAAGGGTTCGTTTCTGGAAAACGTGGTTAAAATCAGGGTTTGTAACATTGTTTATATTGCAATAAAATACATACAGGATTTTTCTTCTTTTTGTCTTTATCCTTGCTTGGCTTTCTGTTACTAACAAAATAATGAAGAGTCCCATACTCCACCAGTGCAGAAAAAACAAAAATGAAGCAAACTGATACAAAGAGATCCATTGCTGTCACATAAGAGACTTTGGGAAGAGATTTGCGAGCAATGGTACTGAGAGTGGTCATTGTCAGGACAGTTGTAATACCTAGTGAGAAAACAGAAACAGACAGAAAAGTACAGAAAATGTATTGTTGCATAAGTAGACAATTCCCATGCTTGTCAAAGCAGGACATGCAGCAGAGATGGAAACAGAAATCAATTCCTTTGATTTTTGATGCAAGCACACCTTTTCTCTCTCTGTCTCTGTCTCTCCCTTTCTTTTTGAAGGTTCAAGGTGGCTGGCCCAAGATCACCTGATAAGCTTTAAGGATGGCTTGACTGATGATGGACTAGAAGTTGGCATCAATAGAAAAATCAAATTCTAAGACTTTATCTACTATACAAAACTGACTCTCAATGCACATGTATATTTTATCCAGATAATAAATGCGGATATGCCAAAATCTACATACATACACAATGTAGAGGAATCTGCACATAAAAGGGACATATCTGTATGAGTGTGTAGAAAAAGCTGTATGAATTTTCATATTTATTTATTTATTTATTTATTTTATTAGATTTATAAATCGCCCTTCTCCTGAAGGACTCAGGGCGGTGTACAGCCAAAATAAAAAGAAACAATGTACAGTTAAAATAAAATTAAAAAACTTATTATACAGTGTGGCCGAAATTAAAATAGTTAAGAATCTAAAAACCCCAATTAAAACCAGAGAGAAGTTTAAAATTTAAATATGATTTAAAAAAAAACAATTGCCAAAAATAGAATGGCTTCAGGTTTGGAAGTTCAGAAAAATAAGAAAACTGATTAATTGTACTTAACAGATTTGCTTCGCTTTGGAATTCTTTGGATCCAACCTGCAGCATGTTTCAATTAAATAAATAAACAGATCTGCAACTAAATAAATGTTTATTGATAGGATTCTTCCTTCAACTTTTTGAGTATTGATCTCCCAAAGGATAACAAGAAAACAGTACAGTTGCTTGCTTGCTTGCTTTGTTAGGCTTATTCAGATCTGCAACTTATAGTGCTCAGATCCCTTGTAATCAGTTTCCCTTGTGAGCCTTATCCATGGTGTTAATGCCTAAGGATGTTTGCTATAATATGCCTATACCATGAACTGTGACAGGGAGAATGGAGCAAATCTGGACAAACCATTATTTGTTTTTGGGTACTTGCAGATGTCTTCAGTGTCTCCTCCTCTATGATTCCTACTGAATGTAATTAGTTTGTGGCCAATTTCTATAACAAAGCCCTAGTTCTAGCCGGCCAAATGAAATAACACAAAGCTAGAAAAACAAGGATTAGTCGGGGAGAGGGGAAGCAAATTCTATTCAGGCCAATCTTGTGAGCAGCTAATCCTGCACTATCTGGAAGGTAGCTTTTAACTAAAAGAGTTAATTGCTACTTTATGCTGTTTATTACCCAGCTGGCAAGAAATGAATAGCTTGGCTTCATCCTTGTCTTTTGCCAAAATTAATGGTCCTGAAATATCTAGATAGCATAAAGTAACTATGGGCATTTTAAAATGATGGAATTTATCTTCTGAACCATAAAGCTGTTGTCTGGGTAAAGTGTGAACTATAGAACTCCCTCAATGTGAACCTTTATCTAAAACGAGCATTTATAGGTTGTAATAGCTACTACTTTAAAGCATCCCATATCACCTTTGTTTTCACACACACACCCCAACACACACACAGCCCCAATCTTCAGGGTGGGAAAACACCTTCATCAATCTTCTTGAATTGCTGAGAACACAAGAAACAATATATTGTTTTTTCCCAAATGACCAACAGGAAAATGTATCATCATCATCATCATCATCATCATCATCATTATGTCTTTCAACCACATTCTTAATTCCTGCTGTGTTCATTTGTTTGTGAATTTCTAAAAAAAATAATAACAAAAATCTGAGCAGTTGCTATGATAAAGTTGAAAAAACTGTCAGGGTATATTACTCTGGCTAAATTTTAAAAAACAGTAAAATGGTACATGATGCGTTACTGGTTGAACTCTATAAACCCCAGGACCTGGAATAATACAAAGTTTTCATCATAGAAAAAATGGAGTCCATCGTCAAGTTTATTAAAATTTCAGAATCTTCTGAAGTATGTCATGAGTTACTAATCCCTTTGAGAAGTTTTCCTTCAGTATTTCAAATAGTTCAAAGGAGGGTGAGAAGATAATCCTTCTTGTATTGTCTATCATATTGTTTCACTCATGATCTTTACCCATGATCTGAAATTATTATTTTTAAAAAAAAAAAAATCTGCCAGGAAAATGTTCATTCTGCATTCAAGTAACTATAGTTAGAATCCTTGTTATGGCTGAATAGACTACCAGGTCTGCTTGGCTGAATGAAGAATCTCTTTTTGTTCTAACACATGAAGTTTACAAAGGGAATATTAGCTTTGTAACTATATATTTTTTTTACTAAAAATAAGAGGTATTCAGATAAGCCTTCTTAAAACATAGATAAAGAATACATCAATTCATACCAAGCTGACTTCCATCTCCTTAATGACTTATCAACCAGCTACCATGTACAGCAACCACGGGTTTGGAAACTGGGAGATCATGAGTTCTAGTCCCACCTTAAGTACAAAACTATATGGGTGACATTGGGCCTCCCTCTCTCAGTCTTAGGAAGCAGACAAGGGAAAACTATTTCCAAAAAACCCTTGCCAAGAACACTGCAAGGACTTGTACAGTTAGTTGCCAGGAGTCAAAAACTGACTCAAAGGCACACACAGAGACATACAAATGATAACAGATAGAAAAAAAGTATTTACTATAATTAAGACATTGCAGGGGTGAAATCTACTTACCTTCCTTACTGGTTCGGAAGTGCACGTACCGCGCACACATGCATAAAAAATACCAGGATTAAAACCAGGAAGTAATGATACCCGGGCGGGTGGGTGGAGCTTTGCTACCTCATCACTACCAGATCACTGAACTACTGGCCACGATCGCTACCGGATCGCGCGATCCAGTCCAATCCGGGAGCATTTTACCCCTGAGATATTGCTATTCTGTAAGTGTAGCCCAATTAGCTTCATATTCCACACAAGCCATACAAGAAACGGGAATGTTACATCGGATCCAGGCTCTGTCCAGCCCACAATACTGACTCTTTTCAGAGTTGGAAAACCTAATTTGGAAATCTTGTTAAATCATAAAAAAGTAAAAATAAAATAAAATGGGAGGAGGAGGAGAGATAAGGATATTAAACATCCTACACCGTGCCTTTGACCTAGAAATTCTACTGGCCCAGTCAAATAATGTCCTCCCGTGTCTTATAAGTGAAAGCATATGTTTTTAAAAAGCAAGGCCAGGAATAGGACAGAGAGAAACAGATCTACAAACTTTCTCATTTCTATTCTGCTGATCTGAAAGTAATAAAGTTTTGCACTTCTTGGAGCCAATTTGGAGAATTCCAATGAGAGCATTAAATTATGCTTCTCTAGATTTTAATAGGGCAAAAGCTTTAAAGCAGCATTCTAAATGTATGTCACATTGGATCTATGCATCTATGCAATTTGTATAAGCTAACACATTGTTATAGAGGTTTTATGGCTACTAAAGAGATAAAGAAGCAATGACCTACCCAAAGATGTTCTGGCTGGTACAGCATCCTTATTAATCCAGAAAGAAACCCAGGAGAGCACTACAATGAGCGTGCAGGGGATATATGTTTGAATGGTGAAATAGCCCATCCTTCTGCTTAAATCAAAATAGACCGCCATCACTACATAATCTCCTGTAAAATGTATAAAGAGATACAGATACACAAAATACATTATACAGTCAAATTACTGTCTGCTGATGCATTGCCCAATGGACCCAAGGCATGTGAATTTCTCAGTGCCAAATCTGGTTTTCCCATCTCCCTTCACCGGACCTTTGTTCCTTCCAGCTGGACTAGAAAGTTAATTGAAAACTGTGCAAGAGTACCTCCATGACTGAGCCACATACATTTAAGAGAACTGCTTCATTAATTGCAATGAGTCTAGATAATCAGTGTGCAATTAACCTCCTATCTACCACAAGCTAGCAAATGATAGCAGGGTGGAGTATATTGTATCCAGCCAGCTTAACTTACATTTCTCCATGGACAGCATATCCTTCAATGTCAGGTTAGTGACTAACCAATCGATTTCAATATACGAGCTCTTGTTTCATTTATTTATTTTAATTTGCTTCCAAAAGATTGTCACATTAAACTCACACTGGTTCTTATCTCTTTTCTTTCTTTGATTTTCTTTTCTCTTTGATTCATTTTTTTGTCATGAATGCTTCAGTTTCAGTAAAGAGCTTCAGTAAAAAAAAAATGATGATGTGTCCATGAAGGGGAAGGATTCTAATACATCCTGGGATTGAGACTGGAACTGTTCCTCTCTTTTCAGGCTTTTTCCATAAATACAATCCCATGCTAGATGACAATGGGCAAATACTGTTTTTATGTAATTTTGAAGATTGAGGCAATTGGTCGGACAGAATAGAATAGAATAGAATAGAATAGAATAGAATAGAATAGAATAGAATAGAATAGAATAGAATAGAATAGAATAGATTAGATTTTTTTTATTGGCCGAGTGTGATTGGACACATAAAGAATTTATCTTGGTGCATACGCTCTCAGTGTACATAAAAGAAAAGATACCTTCATCAAGGTACAACATTTACAACTCTTAATGATAGTCATAGGATACAAATTTAACACTTAATGATAGTCATAGGCTACAAATAAGCAATCAGGAAACAATATCAGTATAAATCGTAAGGATACAAGCAACAAAGTTACAGTCATAAGTGGAAGGAGATGGGTGATGGGAACGAGGAGTAGATTAATAGTAGTGCAGATTTAGTAAATAGTTTGACAGTGTTCAGGGAATTATTTATTTAGCAGGATGATGGCGTTGGGGAAAAAACTGTTCTTGTGTCTAGTTGTTCTGGTACAGTGCTCTAGAGCGTCGTTTTGAGGGTAGGAGTTGAAACAGTTTATGTCCAGGATGCGAGGTGTCTGTAAATATTTTCACGGCCCTCTTCTTGATTCGTGCAGTATACAGGTCCTCAATGGAAGGCAGGTTGGTAGCAATTATTTTATCTGCAGTTCTAATTATCCTCTGAAGTCTGTGTCTATCTTGTTGGGTTGCAGAACCAAACCAGACAGTTCTACAGAGGAATTATTGAGTCTGTCACTTGCACCTCTATAACTGTCTGGTTCGGTTCTGCAACCCAACAAGAAAAACACAGACTTCAGAGGATAATTAGAACTGCAGAAAAAATAATTGCTACCAACTTGCCTTCCATTGAGGACCTGTATACTGCACGAATCAAGAAGAGAGCCGTGAAAATATTTGCAGATCCCTCGCATCCTGGACATAAACTGTTTCAACTCCTACCCTCAAAACGACGCTATAGAGCACTGCACACCAGAACAACTAGACACAAGAACAGTTTTTTCCCGAAGGCCATCACTCTGTTAAACAAATAATTCCCTCAACACTGTCAGACTATTTACTGAATCTGCACTACTATTAATCGTTTCATAGTTCCCATCACCAATCTCTTTCCACTTATGACTGTATGACTATAACTTGTTGCTGGCAATCCTTATGATTTATATTGATATATTGATCATCAATTGTGTTGTAAATGTTGTACCTTGATGAACGTATCTTTTCTTTTATGTACACTGAGAGCATATGCACCAAGACAAATTCCTTGTATGTCCAATCACACTTGGCCAATAAAATTCTATTCTATTCTATTCTATTCTATTATAGAGGTGCAGATGACAGACTCAATAAAAATAAAAAAATATATGCATATATAACTACTAACCAAGTAAAGACCTGTTTTTTTAAGTAATATTTTTAATCTGACTGGGATGGTTTCCCAGAACTATGTGTACATGTACGGGTTAGAGGCAGAGCATTCAATTAAAAGGCACATATCAATTCAGGCAGCTCTAAAACTACCAGGCCAATTCTGCAAAGTACATCTTATCACTAGATGGCAGCAAAATGTTAAGCATTGTCTGCACAACTTTCTTGCCATCTTCTGGTAGCCTGAGATGACCCTAAATGTTGACCAGTTGTAGATGGCTTGGGCAAAATCTGTGTCTTAACAATGCAAAGTAGATGCCCTCCATAGTGACAAAGTAAGCTGCAAGGCTTTGGGAACAATTCAAAAGTTTGGGGCCCTGCAGAAACTGATGCTGTAGACCCAGGTTTGAAAACAAAAGGGCCAAACATGATATAAAGAATGCATGGAATTCTTTATCAGTTTTATTGCCAAAAATTAGGCACTGTGCTTCAATTCTTGGGAAAGCACTCTTTAATCTCTCTTTAAATTGTACCATAAGGTATAAAAGGAGAAAAAGATCAAAGTCAACAACAAACTAATCCATTAATTTTCCACTCATAGCTGAGACAAGGTCTCAGCTACAAAAATCCAGGTAGCAATAAAACAGCAGCAGAGAATTAGTTTAGTGAAATTGAGGAACCATTGCAGTTCAAAATACAGGTAGTCCTTGACTTACAACAGTTCATTTAGTGACCATTCAAAGTTACAATGGAATTGAGAAATGTGACTTATGACTGTTTTTCACACAACCATTGCAGCATCCCCATGGTCACATGATCCTGCAACAGATTCATATTTTAGGACAGTTGCAGTGTCCCAGGATCGTGTGATCTGCTTTTGTGACCTTCTGACAAGCAAAACCAATGAGGATTCCAGATTCACTTAACAATCATGTTACTAACTTAATACATGCAATGATTCACTTAACAACTCTGGCAAGAAAAGTCATGAAATGGGGCAAACACAATTAACAAATGTTTCACTTAGCAACATAAATTTGGAGCTCAGTTGTGGTTGTAACTCAAGGACTACATGTATTTGTTTAAACAGATATCTTCAAAGAAAATATCATAAGGTTTGGTACATATCCAACAAAACTCCTCCACCTCTTTTTTCCAAGAAGCTTACTACAGAGTTATTTTCCCTTCCTAGATCAACAATCCTGCCTGCTGATTACTAGGTTTATAGTGCAAGAATCTTATGGATTTTGGCATAGGTAGTTTTGGAAAGAAGTTGGAAGCCAATGCCTCTTCCCACCCTATACTTCACTGACATTGACCATTGGTAAGGGGAAAATTAATTAATAATATTTTACTGCAAAGTCATTTACGTACAAAATCAAACAAACCTATAATTAAAATTCACAATTCCTCTATGTGAAATTTGGTAGCATTATCCTCACAGTTGCAATAATTCTGATAAAAATGTCATTTAATTTTGTCCCAAGTCAACAAATGTCAGACTTTGTTCATGCTTCAAGAGCCTAAAACTGAAAAGAGCCTAAGCTTTGGAACCTATTCTTGCAAATGCTCTTGCAAATTTAACCCACTTGCAATGCACACAAAGATCAAATTTACATATTGCAATACTTGCCCTGAGATGAAGCAAATAAATTCTGACCTGATTTAAATAAAAGCACCAAATCATAACTAAAACCAAATTTTGTCATCAGTGCAGGCATCCAGAATATACTGATTTGTTATTCATTTACAATATGTGTTTCCTTTTAAGTATCTTTTTGATTTCTCACCCTCTGCTTTAGGGTTTATTTATCTATCTGAGAACTGCCTTTATGGAATGATTGAGAAATCTGTCTCATCTGAATTTTTAAATGAGTATTTTATTCCTTCCAAATTTATAGAAGATTCCATATTTACTAAAAAAAACCTCACAAAACTGAGCAATTAAGCAAAACTGACTGACAGATTCGCCTTTCCCGTGAATGCCCTAACCAACAAGTTTTATTGTAGCCACATAAAACCTTTTTACACAAGAGGAAAAGATTTATTCCCAGATCTGTTTGAAAGTACAGCTCTTTTAGGGGTGATGAAAAGAACCACACTTTCAAAGCATTCTGGGAATAAATAGTAATTCATCAGAAAAAACATGCTATCCAATAACGGGATCTTTGATGAAGCAGAAGATATCGGTGCATCAAATCAGATGGTGAGGGTCTATCAGGTTCTCTAACATTCCATGTGAGTAAATTTTGTTTATGCAAATTCACTGCAAAGAACAATGTCTGTGGTTCAGAACAATCGACTCTCCAAATTATGAAAAGAAAAACAATATCCACAAACATCGATTGTATCGACAATACTTCACAGAAAAACAACTTGAAATATTACTTCCACACTAACAATATAAGTTCCATTTAGATGCACTTAATTTTCTTACAACATGCGGGCTTGCAAAACCAAACCAGATTTATCAAAATGTAATACTTTTTTTTTTTTTTGCAATATATAGCTGCAATCCTATACAGATTGTTGTAGGCCTAGGCTTTCAAATGAAGAGGAACTTCATTCTGAAGAGATATGCTAGTAGGAGTGTGTGAATTAACCACAAACCTTACTCAACCACGATGTTCGATTCAAAGACATATTGATTGAAATTCAGGTTGATTGAACTGTGCAATTCAAACCACCATATCAATTTGATTCAAATATTTGGACAAATTAAATGTCTGTTTGCCCCTTTGGCAAAATTCTTAACACATATTTACATCAGATTGGAATCAATTGATTTGATTTGGTGGTCAAATTGATTTGGCAATTCAAGCCAAACATTCAATTCAAAGGAATTGTTTGATTGAATTGCCTTCAAACTGAAGCTTCCAAATCAAAGCTTCTCATGGTCCTAATGCTTAGAAGTATACAGTATTATGGCTGTTTTAAAATGTTAATCCTGTTTGTATTGCATCTCAAATCCTTCTCTTCCTTCTAGCAGAATTCCATTTACTTTTTAGCTTGCTTGCCTTTCAGTCCAAAAAATTCAGGAGAAAGTAAGAAATAACAAAACATCACAATATTGACCCAAGCATGAAAAGAGCAAGAATGTTGCAGTTGCAACAATAAAACAACCAGACTGTTCATTCAATGTTGTGGTGATCTTAGCAGTTTTACAACAGAATCCAATGTTTGGCAACACATCTGTAACTCGGTAAAACAGACAGCAAGCTGTTTCATTGTGTAGTGGTCTTCAGAATGAAAACAAACAAACACCATAGAAGGCTTCCAGTGAATACAAACTAACATTCACCACTCAAATCCTTTCTCAAGGCAACAACTGGGCCAGTGTGCTTTTGAAATTAAAAATTGTGCTTTTGCCTGGGACAGCTGCTGTGGCATTTGGTTAAAACCATAATGGAGGGCTTGAGTTAACCCAGCACAATAAAGCTATAGGGAGACCTTGTATTAGAATGTACAGCATGTTAAAACATTTAGCACAGTCCCCCTAATTTTGGCTATGCAGTTATACTTGCCTTTTGTTCAACCATAGAAGCAACGTAGAGGATAATTATATATTTACCTTGGCAAATGCAGACCAAATGAATGACAAAATATTTGTACTTAGCTTCAATTGATACATGCCATGGATGCTAAAAGTATATTTTGTGCATTGGCTTTCTGCTAGTACATATGACATAAAGGGCACTTTATTAATGGGTAATTGAAAAGCAAAGGCTGAAGTTTCTCAGTTCTTCCTCAAGGGCATGAAGGAAGACAGAAAGAAAAAAAATATATGAGCATAAGTGGTTCCAAGAGCCTCCAGACTGAGCTGTGAAGCCCAATGATCCTTCAAGGCTGAACTATATAGGATGCTTAAACATGCCCTTCGCTTTTATTGTACAGTGTAAGTACACTGTGGTCTAATCTACATTGGAGCCATTACGGAGAGGGATGCTTCTTTTTTCCCCCTCCATCTTTATTATTAATGGAGAAGTAAGTTATTGATGCTTGAGAATCCTGTGAACAGTCAAGAAAACAAACACAATGAACAAATCAATCCAGAGTTCTCACTTGAGGTACAAATGACCAGGCTCAGATTACTCCATTTTGGACAATTATTTGAAGATCTAGCTCTCTGGAAAAGGCTCTAATGCTGGGAAAGGTGGAAGGAAAGAGAAGAATGGGTTTACTAGTAGTATAGTGAATGGATACAGTGATTATGAATGCACATTGGGAGAACTGAACCAGTTCAGGAAGAATTGAAGGATCAGGTTAAGGACAGATCATTATAGAGAAACTCTATGTGATTGCTAAGAGTGGACAACAAACGTAATCTGCATTGTCTCTGATTATGTTGATAGATAGATAGATAGATAGATAGATAGATAGATAGATAGATAGATAGATAGATAGATAGGCAGACAGATAGACAGACAGACAGACAGCACTTAGAATTTAGATCATAGTGCTTTAAAGAATTCTCTCAGTGATTTACAAAGTCAGCATATTGCCCCCAACAATCTGGATCCTCATTTTACTGACCTTGGAAGGATAGAAGGCTGAGTCAACCTCTAGCCGGTCAGGATCAAACTCCTGGCAGTGGGCAGAGTCAGCCTGCAACATTGCATCCTAACCACTGTGCCATCATATATATTTTAAAAAGGAGAGATCCTTTATTCCTGCAAATTAAAATTTTACTTTTAATTCCTGCATGATTGTGGGGGTTTTCTTTTATACATTTAGCAGTTCTAGTCTGAAGTGAAGAATTGGGTAAGGACTATTAGGACACCAACCAATACTATTTTCATTCCTATGGGCTGCATTGGCCAGATAATTATGAAAAATGGATGAGAGCATGGTCCAAATATAGATAGAATTGAAATCTTCCATTTTTTTCAGGGGAGGGAAAAATACATGGCTATTTTAATGATTTTCTGCAGTTTTGTCATCCCTTTTCAGACTTATGGTAAACCTACTCTTCTAGAGTCCCAAAATGAAATTGAAGGTCCTATGTGCCTAGAAAAAAATGTGCCTAGGCATCTTTTATATCTTGGTCTTTCTATGAACATTCATAGAAGTCACTACAATATATTTTGACATTGATTTCTTGGCCCTCCAACCAATTCACTGGCCTCAGCTATCCTTAAAATTAAATAATATTAAGCTATGTCTCCATTTCCAAAACCATGCAACATACATGAATGAGTCAATTGGTGAACTAGCTCTTGTAGCTATAGAGATAAATCAAGTTTAGCAGAGTTAAAACAGCACAGTTAATATGTCAACATGCCTGCATATAAAACAATATTTTGTTCTTTAATGTATGGAACATGAACTTGCAATGCGAGATCAAAATAGACTAACTGAAATTGAATTAACAAGATATGGAGCAAAGCATAATTTTAAAGGTATTTTTCATCTTTTATAATATCTGTCTTTACAACCAGCCAATTTTCCTTATTGAAGGGAGATGAGTACCTTAACTGCTCCTTTTATTTTATGTGCCTAAAGATGAGCAAGTCTGAAATTGGAATTAAATCATCAAGACATCAAAAATTGGCATCAATATTCTTCATGTGCTAGGAGTTCCCTGTATTTATTTTAATGATGAGCAATGCCAGAACAGCAGTTGGACGGTGGAAAAAAATGGTTCAGTTTGATTCAATAAATTGTTCTTAAAGACTGATCAAATGTCTTACTTAAGCTTAAGTAAGTATGAGTCACTACAGAGATGTGAACCAGCTTATACCCACATGGCATGTAGGCATGCACGTATACACCAGCTGTCCTAAAAAGAATTCTATTGCTTTCTGGTGAAAAAATAAAAAATGAGAAAAGCAAGGGATGGGCACAGATTTGTTTAAATTCTCAGTTCATTCAACTGGATAAACATACTTGAATAGTGTGGGGGGGGGGAATCAGCAATCTTTTTGCTTGCTTATTGTATCAGCTTCTGTTAACAATCTGAACAAATACAGTATATTTTCAGATAAAATGATTCATTCAGAGATAAGACCTGCCTGAAGCTGTATGCTACTAGGAAGTTTGGGATGGAATAAAAGTTTGATGAAACACGGTAGCAGTTTGGTAAGAGAAGTAATGAGTTTCTTCTGGTGGATGGACAGCATGATAGACAGAAGAGACAGAAATAGATAATACCTGGTTGCCAAAGATATGAGATTATAAAAAGTTAGTATAAGAGAAAAAGAACCCCTCCAAAAGAACAAATTGGTGGAGATTAAGGGAAAGATAAATTGTTTATATTAGACATGTTGGAATCCCTAAGGATTTTGGAATTGGCGACTTTCAGATAAGAAAAATGTTGTCCCAAGGAGCAGAAGAGCATTTTAAAAATCTCAGAAGTATTTAAAAAAAGTTATAAAAAGTTCTGATGCTGAGTGCAAGATAGATAGGAGAGACATAGAGATGAGGAGAGGAAAGATAAGAAAAATACTGTCCCAAGGAGCAGAAAAGCAATTTTAAAAAATTCAGAAGTATTTAAAAAGTTGTAAAAAGCTCTAATGCTGCATGCAAGATAGATAGGAGATACATAGATGAGAGGAAGTCAGTCCGGGGAGCCATTGGAAGAAAAGGGTGAGGGTGAGGGTGAGGGTGAGGGTGAGGAGGAGGAGGAGGAGGAGGAGGAGGAAGAAGAAGAAGATGAAGAAGGAGAAGAAGAAGAAGAAGAAGAAGAAGAAGAAGAAGAAGAAGAAGAAGAAGAAGAAGAAGAAGAAGAAGAAGAAGAAGAAGAAGAAGAAGAAGAACAACAACAACAACAACAACAACAACACAACAACAACATAGTGGTGAAGGTATCTGGGTAGAACTAATAAACCAGGAGTTCTAGTCTTATTTTAGGCACAAATGTGAACTTGGGCCAGTCACCTTTTTTAGCCTTAAGAAGGAGGCAATTGTCAAGCATTTTTGAGAAAACCTTGCCAAGAAAACTATAGGAATTTGTCCCAGGAATGTTCGAGAATTGGACAGAATGAAAGAGAAAGAGATGGGGCGGGGGAGAAGAAAAACTATTTGTAAGTACCCAAAAGGGAATAGAAGCTGGCTGAGACATTTTTTTCTTACAAATCAGTCCAGCTGAGTTCTACTCCCTAACAGGGAAGAGAAACATGAAGATCCAGGTGAACTATAAAAATCTTGGTCCTCAATGTTCAGCCAATCAGTAAGAAAAAGGCTATCAGCTATCAGTAATTCATCAATTAAATTGGTGAGTGGGGTAGGGGGAAATCAAAGCTTGAAGACACCAATGGAAAAGCAAACTGGGGTCAGCAGAGGGAAAGATCCAACCAGGAGCAACTGGAGAAGGTGCATAAACCGCTAGATTTTGACCTGTATATTTTGAAAAAGGGAAGGATACAATCGGTATTTCACCTTTAAGAAGGTAAACTAGTAGGTTCTTAGTAAACACTCTCTGAAAGAAAACCATCCCAACAAATTAAACAACTTAGTAAAGCTAAATAGCTTACTAACATAGTTAAGTAGCTTAGGGTTAACACTTATCGTCTATATAACTGGTTGCTATTTTTTATAGCAAGTAGTAAAGCTGTTCTATTTGTTCATGATTAGTTTGATTTTTTAAAAAAAATACAAAGGATAGGAGGAAGAAAAAAAGGGGGGGGGGTGGCTGAAGTGGAAATCACTGCCAGGCTTTCTTTAAAGTTACTTTCAAAGGAACTGGGGAGAACTGACTTGAGAGATCTCAGGAGAATCAGCTTCTAGTACCCAGAAGAATTGGATTCAGATACTGGGTACATGTTTAAAGCCTTGCTTCTAGCATTACATTGAGTATCTCTGAAACTGCAGCCGACAACTGGAACATAGTAAATCCATCCATTGTGTAGAAAGCTGCCCAGAATTAGCATAATGTGGGATCATGAGTTACCTCTACCGGTCCAGTCTTTTTCCAAGCATTCTCATCTAAGCCACAATTAGGGTTTCATTACATAATGAAGTGAAACCATGATACATTTTTGATAAGGGTTTCAACAGAATTCATTTCAGAGTCTTTATGTATACTAGATTTTCAAATTTTGCTCTGAAGATACATCCTAATTGTATTCTGTGACATTGTGACTAAGTAAAAATTGCTGATTTGAAAACATATTCCATTCACCCTCCAAGCTTATGTTAAATCACCTTCTATTGTGGAGTCCTTGGTTTATTTATTTTTTATTTATTTATTTACATTTATATCCCGCTCTTCTCCGAAGACTCAGGGTGGCTTACAGTGTGTAAGGCAATAGTCTCATTCTATTTGTATATTTACAAAGTCAACTTATTGCCCCCCCAACAATCTGGGTCTTCATTTTTTTTTTTAATTTGAATTTATATCCCGCCCTTCTCCGAAGACTCAGGGCGGCTTACAGTGTGTAAGGCAATAGTCTCATTCTATTTGTATATTTACAAAGTCAACTTATTGCCCCCCCAACAATCTGGGTCCTCATTTTACCTACCTTATAAAGGGTGGAAGGCTGAGTCAACCTTGGGCCTGGTGGGATTCGAGCCTGCAGTAATTGCAGGCTGCTGTGTTTTAATAACAGGCTATCTTACAGCCTGAGCCACCACGGCCCTGGTGCTAGTTATATTCCTTTTTATTCAGTTATATGATTATAGAGCTGCAATTGCGCAGTGGTTAGAATGCAGTACTGCAGACTACTTTTGCTGCCTGCTGGCTGTCTGCTATTTGGCAGTTCAAATCTCACCAGGCTCAAGGTTGATTCAACTTTCCCTCCTTCCAAGGTGGGTAAAATGAGGACCCAGATTGTTGGGGCAATATGCTGACTCTGTAAACTGCTTAGAGACGGCTATAAAGCACTGTGGGGTGGTATATAAGTGTAAGTGCTATTGCCATTGCTATTGCTATAGAGGCATGAAATTATGTCAAAACACTGAGGGAGATAACCTTATATAAGAGATTGTGTACTGTGTGTTGTTGTGGAATTTTCATGGTAACTTTTTTCATTTGTAAAAACATGTCCAGTTTTAAGTACGTGAACAATCTGACTACTTAAGTGGGCTTGTACAGTTAAATATTACTGTATATTATCATATTATATATTGTTTATTGTTGGGCAATTAGTAGTATCACTATAGTATTGTTGTATCTGTACATTAGAACAATGTATTCTTTACACCATTTATTCCAAAGGCAAATGCAATTTATTTCTATAATATGCTGCATTTTTCTATGTCTACTCTCACGTTCAGGGACTCATATTTTACCCCATTGAAGAACTGCTTCATTGGAGAAGAGGGGAAGATTGTGTGTACATATGGCACTGAGCTATATTTTACCCATTTAGTTGTCAAGAGGCTTATAAAACAGCATGGTGTATCCAGAACTGCTATATCTGATCCAAACAATTTCCAACACAGAATTTACATAAGATATATATAAAAAAAATGAACTGGCCATAAAAATAGTAAGAACAAAAGGTGCAAACCTTCCCTGGAGATTACTAAAGACTTAACAAAATTTTGTTTTTGGTACTGGGAAGATTAATATGCCTATAAAAAAAAGACTATCAATATTCAGCTTTAAGCTTGAACATTGATCGAGCTGGCTCTGAAGATACCATTATTCACCAATGTGTAAATAATCTGCAAATGAAGATGCATATGCCTTCTTTTATTTTTTCTCCAAACAGCAGCCACTAGAGAGAAGAATAATTCCTTTTTGTTGTTTGAGTTGTTCAGACTGGTTAAAAAATTTGCTTTTCCAATTAACCTGCACAGTGCACTACTACTCCAATAATGTTTAAGAAAATTGCTTTAAGGTTGTGAGACATATTATATTTTAAAGGTTCACATATTGCTACTATTCCAGTTCACATATTGCTAATAAGAAAAAAGAACATCCAGCCAACTTGAAGACATTTAATTCAAACATCAGCTTTTCAATACTTTCCAAAAAAACCTATTAACCATTCTTTTCTTCACTACACCTTTCTCTCAAATACTGTCAAAAAATTTAGAAGGTACAAGTGCCAAAATCTAAACCCATTTGCCATGCAAACAGAATATAAAACTATATTATTAGATTTAACTCAAGGGAGGATATTAATTTTAACTAATTATAATAGCAAATACACAGCATAAGCCTCATAACTATGTTATACAATAATAAATAATAGCTGCCACAAGGTTTCCTTTGAACTAATAAGTTATTAGTAGATTTATTTATTTACTGTAGGATCATAGAATAAGAATTGACATGAAATCAGAATAAGGTACTTGAAAGCAACAAGAGCAAAAAGTCATTGATATGAAGATGGCTTTTGATTTTATTCTTGATACACTATGGAAATAAACTTTCAACTACAATTGAAAATGATCCTTCCATTGAATATAAGTGAATTGCCTATATTATACTCTTTTTTTAATCTGCAAGTCAGTCTTGACTCCTAGGGTTTCCTCTTTGCAAGATTTCAGAAGTGGTTTGCCATTGACTTCTTCCAAAGGCTGAACAAAAGTAACAGGCCCAAGGTCATCCAGACTGTCTTTGTGCCTAAGACAGGATTAGAACTCACACTCTTCCAATTTCTAGTCTGATGCTAGAAACTGGTACACGAACTGACTCTCATGCACACTGAACCAAAAAAATTTCTTATTCATTTTAACTACAACAACAAAAAAAGATTAACTGAGGTTAGCAGAAAAAACATGCTAGGAGTTGTTTGGAGAAGCAGTTAAAATGTAAGAATAGGGAGTGATAATATTTCCTTTCACTAAGCTGAGGTAACTGAATTGCTTCCCTTTCATTAAAATTTAAAAGAGACAAGTTTTGCTGCCATTCAAATAGTAGATTGGCTGTTCTACCACCTCTGGGAAACAGACATAATAACAAAGCGTAATTCCCAGGGAGCTTGTTAAGAGGAAATATGGCTTTCCCCTTTATACCCAGGGTGACCTTACTTTTCCCTTATTCCATCCCCAAAATCACAGAGAAACAGCCCAGTCAGAATTTGAAGAGATAATTATATGCTTTTCATTTATATTTGTATCTACAGATCTATATACATATTAAAAAGGGGGAAAGTGTCAAATCATATTCTAAAGTACATTTGTCACACCAGTGCTTGTTTCAAACAAGAGGACACTCTACTATACTATGCTATTCGCTTAATAATAGCTTCCTTGTCCTGGTGGGACTTTTGAGTTTCTAAGAAAATCTGAACTAGCACTTTGAAAGAAATACAATAAAAGAAATCAATTTCTTCTCTATATAACTAGTGTTGGCTGCTTCCTGAACTGGATGCTTTTGATGGATGGGTTAATTCATTTGATAGAGAGAAACAGAAAACATATGACAAATAAAAGGAATAGTTTTGACAATATGTTTGAACATATGATAGATAAAGATGAGGATCTCATCTATCAACATTAATTAATTTCCATAGGATGCACATTTTGTGTTGTTCATTTCTTTCCAAATTTATCACTATGGTTGGTTGCACTGCCAGCCAGATGTTTAAGCTGACTTTGGC
Source organism: Ahaetulla prasina (assembly GCF_028640845.1). Lineage (NCBI taxonomy): Eukaryota > Metazoa > Chordata > Lepidosauria > Squamata > Colubridae > Ahaetulla > Ahaetulla prasina. The sequence continues at coordinate 115,160,880 of NC_080540.1, forward strand.
ATTTTTGTCCACCTGTCAAGTCCTTTCTGGGATAGGCAATCATTATTATTAATTATTATTATTCATTATTATGTCCTAGCCATTTTGACAACTGAGTTCTCAAAGAAGGCAATGTAATGTAGTGTAGTAATGTAAAGGAATTGGACTAGGAATGCACAGATTTGTTTAAAGTTGATTGATTGATTATCAATCAATTTCTATTCCTGTCCTTCTCAATCCAATTGACTCTCAGGCACCAAAGGTTTCTGAGTGAGTTTGGACTCATTACTTAATCTACCATCCACCTAATCACACAGGGTGGCTGTTGTGGATAAAAACTGATGGAGGCTGTTTTATATATGCCAGAAAGAGCAAGAAAAAATCCAGCAAATAAATGCATTTACTTTTGAAGCAACATCTTTTTTCCCCTGAACTATTCCATCTATTTCCTTCAAATTGTTGAAACTGTATGATTTGTTAAAATTGTACTATTTGTTAAAATTCTATCCTTTAAATCCACATATTTTTATAAATGTTGATATTAAGTCAGAGCATTCAGCATTTGTAAATCATCCAGAGTCATTTAGGTGAGATGGTTGATATAGAAATTTGATAAATAAAATAAACACTGTCCTATGAAATATTTTCACTGTGACTTTATTGAGAAAGAAGCAATAATCACAGTATCCCAGCTTGTCATTCCCAATGCTTCCCAACTTGTGACAACTTTTCTTTAGCAGGTAGGATATTGCTTCACTTTTGCTTTTCATGTCTGTATACTAATTGCTGGACATTTGTGAAAGGGAAGCCTGGAAAATCCTGCTCTAAGGACCTTTTGGACAAATTGTTTTCTTGAACCCCCTAGTAAAAGGCAATGTCCAATCCCTAAAGTTAATGCTGTTGACCACATATGTGAAGAAGGAACATGAATTCCAGATGCTGCCCTCCTCAGAACCACTTGCCAAATTGTGAATGCAATGATCCCAAGAATAAATGTCATCTCAGAGCCAGTCTAGGGCCTCTGGTGGCTCAGCAGACTAAGTCTGTCTGTTATTAACACAGCTGCTTGCAATTACTGCAAGTTCAAGTCCCACCAGGCCTAAGGTTGACTCAGCCTTCCATCCTTTATAAGGTAGGTAAAATGAGGACCCAGATTGTTGGGGGCAATAAAAGTTGACTTTGTATATAATATACAAATGGATGAAGACTATTGCTTAACACAGTGTAAGCCGCCCTGAGTCTTCGGAGAAGGGCGGGATATAAATTCAAATAAATAAATAAATAAAGTCTAGAAGTAGCCAAGCAGGTTAATACTCAGCATTTGCTCCATCAGTTCTAAGGACTGCTTATGGTAGGATAAAACATTAAGTGAGCATTCCTGTAAAACGCCTTCATTTAGGGCAAGGAAGGAAAGAGCAAGATACTTCTAGCTATTTTCAAAGTCAAGAGGCACCATTAGATTAAAAGAGTGGACATTCTAGGGAGAATCTCCATCGACATCCAGGGAGATGTCTATGGAGATTCTCTGTCATCCAGGTCATGGTCATCCCAAAGGTGCATTTTTAAGAGGCAACTGGACTTTCTGGTTTTTCTTTGAAGATGTTTCACTTCTGAGCCAAGAAGCTTTTTAGCTGACTGAATGGTGGGTAATGGAAGGATTTATATTCCTTGCAGATAGCTGATCATTTGCATTCTTTTAGAGAATTGTTGAGGCCACCTGGAGATTTATCTGGATCAAAAGAGTCACCTGAGTAGTGCAAATGGATGTGGAGCCTTCTTGAAACTGTTGAAACGACTGTGTTGTGGACTGGAGATGGATGATGTTATATTCCTCCCCATCTATTGAGAGAGGGCTGTTTAATTTTGACATAGATGGGCTCTTTGACCTCTCTTTCAAACCAGCAGTTCTCGCTCTCCAAAATGTCCAAAATCCTTCCATTACCCACTATCCAGTTAGAGCTGAAGAAGCTCCTTGGATGAGAAGCAAAATGTCTTCAAAGAAAAACTAGAAAGTTCAGTTGCCTCTTGAAAAAACACCTTTGGGTACCCCAGGAAGCTACTAAATAAGGATTAGGTAGATTTTAGCATATTTACTCTGTTAAGCAAAGGGCTAGAAGAATTCTGAGGTACAAGCAAGAAGAAAAACATTACACTAATCAGGTTCATATCACTAAATCCTTTCATATCTCAATTTTATCATTTTTATTTTTACTTGTCTTATGTAAATGTCTCAGTAAACTGCATCCCTAGTTTTGCCAGAACATTTTGTTTCAAATTCCCCTAGGGAAAGGACTCTAAGAACAGTAAGTAACAAGCAAAATTTGTCTTCATTCAAAAGACTGGAGGGTGAAGCAAAAAACAGTCCCGATTCACTGCAGCTTTCTTGGAAGCTGGCTATGATCTGACAGGCTACTGACAACCATTTCAGGCTGCATCAGGCAAGCATAGAATGCAAAGCAGGCTAGCTCAGGGAATTCTCAAAAAATGTTGGGTAGTGTCATGCCTCTCCCAGTGGCTAAACATCAGCTGTTAGGATTGGCGAGAAGTATTTTGGATTCGCCTTCATGTCCTATTTTGTTTACATGATGAGACACATCTTTTTGCTAATGGATCTGCCCTAGGAAGCAGTCTTAAGGATTGGATGACTAAGATCAGAAGCAAAAACCTGAAACCAGAACTTTCCACTACAACAGGGCTGTCAAACTCGCAGCCCGCAGGCCAGATGCATCATGCACTGGGCGCACCCATGCCCGGTTTAGCAAAGGGGGAAAAGTTCTGATATATCACGTGATGCCGCTATGACAACATGAGTTTGACACCCCTGCACATAACCTCTCGGGTTATGATGGCAATTGGGAGCATGATTGTCTTGCTAACTGTTGTGATCATAAAGTGCAATATCACTTGGAAGCTCCAGGACCATGTGGGTCATTAAGTTGGAAGAGCAACTTGCTACATTCCCCATGTGGGAAGCCAGTAGGGAAGACCACAAACAGTGATCACATGATGTGCTTTGCTGTGATGTCATAACCATGAACTGGGCATGTTGATCAGAAAGGCTGGCAGTTTGGCGGTTTCGAATCCCTAGTACAGGTCTCCTGCATGAGCAGGCGGTTGGACTAGATGACCTCCAAGGTCCCTTCCAACTCTGTTACTGTTACTGAATGGATGCAAGCTGAGGACTACCTGTAATAAGGCACAGGAGTCAACCATTTTTCCTGCTAAAAATTGAGAAGCTCTTAGTCTGCAATACTGCACAAAATCATACTGCACAAAATGGAGAAAAAGGAAAGTCGTTTGAACCTTCTTCCTGTATCTTAGCCTTTATAATTTTTGGATTTATTTAATAGCTATTGAAATAAAAACAACTTATTAACAGGTAAGTCCATGAATCTCTGCCTGTTAAGATTTCCAGGTCCCATATTGGTCAGAGAAGACCCCAACCAAGCAAAGCAAAATAACATGACTATCTATCTAACTTTGCTTTTAGAAGGCACATGTTGCTTTATGAAACAGCTTGAAAGGAGCTCTTCATTTATAGAATTATTGAAGAAAGCCTCCTTTGGAATTTGGCATCTGTATCAAATCATAATGATGTCTAAAGATCATTTGCGCGCAATGACATCACCATGCAAAACCTGATCTTATGCATTTCCTTTCCAGTGTTTGATTCAAGGGCATAAACTGAGCGAGTTGTGCGCTGGTGTTGCCATCCATCTTCCATTATTCGCCTTTCTCCCTGTAGATACCTATGCTTTTGAAGTTTTGCACAGAAAAAAAAATGAAAAAATGAATATAAATGAGACATTCAAAATCAGAAACTACCCTATGGAAAATTATGTCTTCCACTCAATTTAGCATTTAAAAGACTTCATATTCAGCTTTTTTAAAAAAAACCAATTTTTGACAGATGTTGGGGAGACTCTATGTACATACTAACATAATCACAACCCTTATTTTTTCATAGTTCCTTGAGGCATCCTTGTGTAACTAATTGTTCTGCCAAGTACCTTTGTGGCTCGCCTTAAAGCAGAAATAAGATGCTTTGTATTCTAAGATGGTGACGACAATCCCATTACAATTTTTAAAGAGCAAGCTAGGAAATGACCCAGAACAATTTGCAAGGGAACAACAAGTTGAAACTTCTGTAGCAGCTTAACAGGTCATCTGTAATTATGGAACAAGTGTAATCAGAGATCTTCAGAATCCTAGACAAATTGTTCCAATTAAAACTTATCATCCAAGTTTTAAACAGCCAGCCAACATGATAACACAGGTCAGACAGCAGACTCGTGATGGAGAATGATAATCCTTTCTGTCCATCTTTCCTAATGCTTTTTTAGCCTGCTATCACTGGTTGCATGTAGTCTTTGGGATCAAACATGCTGGTTCCATAATCAAATGTTCCTTAGAATAGGGATTTTTAAGATTATTCGAATAGGGATTTTTAAGATTATTCCAGCAGTGGAATGTTAGTTTAAAAAAATTCCAGAACTCATGAGACAAAATTCTTGTGGCTGTATTTGGTGCTTTAGTCCCTCCATAGTTTTCATAGAACCCACCAGGTTCTTTTTGAATCCATAGGCTCTATGGAACAGAACAAGAATTATGCCTTAAAGCGGAATTCTCTGAAGAAGTTCCAGATTGCAAACATTCCAAACTGCTCAATTTACATTTAACAATAGGAGATCTATCAAAGGCCACTTATACACTTGATTACAGTGACCCTCTCCCTTAGCACACTTCTGAAAGTCTTGATCATTTGTTTCCTCAACATTTGAAAGTGGAAACTTTTATGGTTTATTTATTTATTTATTTTATTTAATCAAATTTTTATACCGCCCTTCTCCCGAAGGACTCAGGGCGGTTTACAGCCAAATAAAAACAAAACAGACATAACAAATACAGAATAAAATACTATTAAAAACATATTCAATTTGGCCCAAGTTAAAATCTTTAAAAGAATAAAACCCACTAAAATTAAAACCAAATAAAAACTAAAAACCCTATGCCAGTCCTGCGCGGATGAATAAATATGTCTTCAGCTCGCGGCGAAAGGTTCGAAGGTCCGGAAGTTGGCGAAGTCCTGGGGGAAGTTCATTCCAGAGGGTGGGAGCCCCCACAGAGAAGGCCCTACCCCTGGGAGCCACCAGCCGACATTGTTTGGCGGATGGCACCCTGAGGAGTCCCTCTCTGTGGGAGCGCACGGGTCGGTGAGAGGCAACCGGTAGCAGTAGGCGGTCCCGTAAGTAACCCGGTCCTAAGCCATGGAGTGCTTTAAAGATAGTAACCAGCACCTTGAAGTGCACCCGGAAGACCACAGGTAGCCAGTGCAGCCTGCGCAGGAGTGGTGTCACATGGGAGCCACGAGTGGCTCCCTCTATCACCCGCGCAGCTGCATTCTGAACCAACTGGAGCCTCCGGGTGCTCTTCAAGGGGAGCCCTATGTAGAGAGCATTGCAGTAATCCAAGAGAGAGGTAACAAGAGCATGAGTGACTGTGCATAGGGCATCCCAGTCAAGGAAGGGGCGCAACTGGCGAATCAGGGAAACCTGATAAAAAGCTCTCCTGGATACGGTCGTCAGATGGTCTTCAAAAGACAACCGCCCATCCAGGAGAACACCCAAGTTGTGCATCCTTTCCATCGGGGCCAGTGACTCGCCCCCAACAGTCAGCCGCAACTGCAGCTGACTGTACCAGGGTGCCAGCATCCACAGCCACGCCGTCTTGGAGGGATTGAGCTTGAGCCTGTTTCTCCCCATCCAGACCCGTACAGCTTCCAGACACTGGGACAGTACCTCGATAGCTTCGTTGGGGTGGCCTGGGGTGGAGAAGTACAGCTGCGTATCATCAGCGTACAGTTGGTACTTCACCCCAAAACCACTGATGATCTCACCCAGCGGCTTCATATAGATGTTGAACAGGAGAGGTGAGAGAATCGACCCCTGCGGCACCCCACAAGTGAGGCGCCTTGGGGTCGATCTCTGCCCCCCTGCCAACTCCGTCTGCGACCGGTCAGAGAGATAGGAGGAGAACCACCGATAAACGGTGCCTCCCACTTCCAAACTCTCCAGCCGGTGCAGCAGGATATCATGGTCGATGGTATCAAAAGCCGCTGAGAGGTCTAATAGGACCAGGGCAGAGGAATAACCCCTATCCCTGGCCCTCCAGAGATCATCCACCAACGCGACCAAAGCTGTATCCGTACTGTATCTGGGCCGAAAGCCGGACTGGAACGGGTCTAGATAGACAATTTCATCCAGGTATTGGGGTAATTGACGTGCCACCACACTCTCTACAACCTTCGCCACAAAGCGAAGGTTGGAGATCGGACAATAATTATCTAAAACAGCTGGGTCCAGGGAAGGCTTCTTGAGGAGGGATCTCACCACCGCCTCTTTCAAGGCAGTAGGGAAGACCCCCTCCAACAACAAAGCATTATTAATACCCCGGAGCCAACCTTGTGTCACCTCCCGCGTGGCCAGTACCAGCCATGAGGGGCACAGGTCCAGTAAACATGTGGTGGCATTCAACCTCCCCAACAACCTGTCCATGTCCTCAGGAGCCACAGGGTCAAATTCATCCCAAACAATCTCAACAAGACGAGTCTCCGACCTCTCACCCGGATCTACCCAATTTTGATCCAACCCATCCCAAAGCTGAACGATTTTATCGCATAGATAACCACTAAACTCCTCAGCACGTCCCTGTAATGGGTCATCCTGCTCCTCTGTTGAAGGAGAGAGCGGGTCACCCGAAACAGGGCGGCCGGGCAGTTATCTGCCGACGCAATGAGGGAGGAAACGTAACAACGTTTCGCTTCCCTCAATGCCACTAGGTAGCATGTCCTTAAGGTTAGGTGTCGCATGTCCTTAAGGTTAGGCTATTCCAGAGGACTTCTGAGAATGTCTTAAATATGTAGTTATTTTAAAACTGAGTACTGACAAATAAATATAAAGCAAAGATGCTTCTCAATATAATACCACACTTTTCTTCAAAATGTATGCATGTGTAAGGTAGGGCAAATTATACAAGGCAGACTTACAGAACAGGAGTTCGGGAATTCTTCCTAACCCCAAAGTTTATAAGTCGAGGCTGTAGGAGGCATCTATATTTTCTGCTGGGTAAGGAAGGAACAGTTTGTATGGATAGATGTTTCTGCTCTTCCCCAGTGTTCTGACTGTGTGTTTGTATGCAGGCAGCATATTCTGCTCTGGCTCAAATAACTGGAAGGAAAGAGGGAAGTGAGCTTAAAATGAAACACTCAGCAACCTTCTGAGCAGCTCTGCTATAAATTGAAAGATTTATTTTCAGGATTCTTTCCTGCCATTTGATATGGCCCATTCACAAACTGTTGCATTTTTGGGCTAGCTTTTTTTCTTTACATCAAATTTATTCAATTTTTACAGAATTGTTGTGCTGATGGACAGAAATGGGCCCCCAACCACTTTACATAATTTCTTTCAACAGGACTTTTCTGTATTCACCTTTTCTTTACCTTCTGAGTGAAGTCCTGCTAGCTACATACCTTCTAGCTATGTATATAAACAGTTATTACTTGTGCATTCTTTAGGTATCTCTGATTTCCCCTCCTGTAACATTTAGGAAATAAGCAGGCCATTGACCACCTGTATTTTATCACCTCCAGGATAATCAGTTAAGATCTGAGAAGAGATGGAATGTATTGTGTGTTTGTCATGTAATTGTGATAGACTCACAAAAGCAACACTGAATTCAACCTATTCTTGGATTACTAAATTTACTTCCACACAGCATCATTTCCACTTATAAACTTTTACACTTTTCAGCCCTTACAAATAATTTTCAACCCAGTTTCCTTCCTCTACTCTGTCCCCAAAAAGGCAAAGACCACAATGAGTTGGTCCATAGACGTGGGTAGAAAAGTCATCAGTCAGTACCCAATCCTGAGCGACTGTTGCTACTGATTTTCTTATCAGTAAAGAAAGAAAAAGAAATGGCTAGCACTCCCTCTTTCCGTTTCCAGAACATATTGTATGTGGTTGTCTAGTTCCTTGCAAAAAAATTTTAAAAGAGCAAAGGAACCTGAAAAACCACCAAGTAATGATACCTCTGTTATATGCAAGAGCATTTTTTTGTCTGTGACGGTGAAGGACAAGCATACTAACAATGTTTTCTACAGATAACACTTTATAGGAACTCTAAGCTTAGTTGAACTTTGTATCTTCCCCTTATCCTGCATCGAAGCATTGTAATCAACAAATCCAAGGAACAAAATGAATTGCTGACATTTCCCCACAAAGAGCAAGTGCTAGAATCTGTAAACAGTCAATTTAGCCCAGATTAAACCTAGATGCTTTTTAAATGTGGAATTAAAAGGTTATGTGAGTTTGCTTAGTCATATGAAAAAAAAGAAAAGAAAGACAAGAAAAAATCCCCCTCTAAGCTGTGTAGGAAGCTTTGTGAAGTCATCCAGTCATCTTTTCACTTTAAGAACCGGTGACTTCCTCTGAAGTGAGAAAACTGGGAAGCAGGATGAGGCAGCATCGATGGGTAAGTAGACTACCAATAAGCTCCTCAAACCTGCAGCGCTGGGGATGAAATGTTCTCTTGTCTTTCAATTCCAAATGCAACCAGTTGAGCCAGAATTAAATAAATGTTGTCAATGGGTTGACAACGCAGAAGGCAGAACTGATTTGATACAAAAAAAACTCAAAAAACCATATGGAAATATAATCTGTTATATCACCTGCTTGTCTAAGAAAACACAGGTTGATCTTACTGTGCAGCAGCAGAATATCTTCCTTGGAACCCTGACAACTACATGACATCTTAAAATGATAAACAATCTGTAATCCTGCTTATTCAAAAGGGAGAAGGCAAAGGAGTGAGAATTGTAAGGATTTACCTCCCTAGCAATTATGTGGGATACACAAATCCATTCAATTAGTGATACTCATACAGTTAAAAATAGTCATAATTCTATAATTTTGTTCTCCAAATTGTTAAACTACTTCATACAGTTGGCTCCTCACTGGTCTAGTTAATACATCATGAACTAGACCAGCGTCTAGTTCTGAGCTACAATAAATCATAACTTGGTTTGTTTCTTTTTGGGTTAGCATATTTTATGAACTCAACAAACTGTGGCTTCTTCAGCATACTGTAGTTAAGCAACCAGTGAATCACCATCAAGTGCAAATCTACTTGAAGTGTTCACTTGCAGCATTGGTGCAATCTCTGCAACTGCTTTACTCAGTTGGAACCTCTCTCTGTCTACAGCTGAAAACATATATAGGTCTTTTCACAGCTTCCTAACTGTAAAATATTGAACACTGATTACCGTATATACTCGAATATAAGCCGATCCGAGTATAAGCCGAGGTCCCCAATTTTACCCCAAAAACTGGGGTAAACTGGGGACTCGAGTATAAGCCGAGGGTGGGAAATGAGGCACCTACCGGTTGGGGAAACCCTCCCTCCCTCAGCTGAGAAGGCTGGCGGCTCCCCCGCCCCGCCCTCTCACTGCACCGGCAGGGCTTCCGTCCGGTAAAATGTGAAAAAAAGAAAAAAAAACTCGAGTATAAGCCGTATATACTCGAGTATAAGCCGAGGGGCTTTAAAAAAAAAAAAAACTCGAGTATAAGCCGTATAGACCCGAGTATAAGCCGAGGGGAAGTTTTTCAGCACAAAAAACGTGCTGAAAAACTCGGCTTATACTCGAGTATATACGGTACCTAATAAAAGAACTGAACTTTGGAGAAAGGTTGCTGGCTCCTCTGTGACAAAAATCTTGATTGTTTTTTTTTAATTTTTTTTGCTGTGTTCTTGGAGACCCTAAGGGATTATAGCAAGGAGTTTCTTTGGGAGTCAACATTTTAAGCTGCATTCTTAACTAGTGTAAATGGTTGATTTGGGTTTGATAATGCATTTGCTAATCAATTCTAATCATAACCTTCAATGAGATACCCTTTAACGCTTTTTACTTTTTCTAAGATTTGAGTCATTGGTTAAATCTTGCAAAGCTCACCTATTTCCAAAATGAGAGGAATTACAAGCAACAAATGATGGTTTGTATTCTTCAGCTGCATTTTTTTTTAATTTGCCGAGATAAGAGTGGCACTGAAAGAGTTTACCATCTGAGTATTTTATTTCAGGGAGGGGACTCCCTTCTGCAGCTTGGTTTTGTTATTACTGAATATAAAACTACAGAAACATGCAGTTTATTGTGCAGAAGTTCAGTCAACCATAATATCTAGTTTTTCAGAGCACTGGGACATTTTGGATAAACATGACTGATTTGAAGCAGTTAATATTAAGGGAGTTCTACCTAGAGATGTTCAGCTATTCAATTCTCCAACATTCTGTAACAACTTGGATAATATTTAAAACTAATTGCAGATTTGAAGTAGGCAGACTTTGCATATACTTGAATAAAATTAATGTTGCGGATGAGAAACCCCTCAAAAAGTATGACACCATCATACACTTAAACTGGGGAAAAATTCTCTATGTGTGTGTGTGTCTGTCTGTCTGTATCTATCTATCTATCTATCTATCTATCTATCTATCTATCTATCTATCTATCTATCTATCTATCTATCTATCTATCCATCCATCCATCCATCCATCCATTTCTTTTGCTATGAATGGTCATAATGTGTCAAAATTGGAAGCATCAAATATAAATACTTTGAATTGGAAAAAGGGAACCATGTTTCTCTAGGATACTTTTTAAAGTTTTAAATACTTTTTCTAAAATCAATAAATGCTCTTTTTCTAATCAATAGCTTTTGAATTATTTCCTTTCTCTCTCTCTCTCTCTCTCTCTCTCTCTCTCTTTCTCTCTCTCCCTCCCTCCCTCCCTCCCCCCTCTCTCCAGTTGTCATTTGATTTTAACTATTTGCTTTGCCTTAAATAATGTCAAGTATGAACAATCGGAGTCACATGCATAGAGTTCAAGCTAATTATTATGTTCTGTTATAATATAGGAATCTCCCCAGTCTAGTAGCTCTTCTCTGGGAACAATTAGATAAAATTCCAAGGAATTCGGGGAGGTCAGTTCTGACCCTTTTACGGTTACGCAGTGACTCTAGATTTGGCCCACACTTCATCTCTCCTCCCTGCCAAGCTTGAATACTGCCCAACAAATATTTAAATCCTTTTCATCACATTTTACATAGTAGTATTAAGTTGTGAAATCATAAAAATGTGTTTTATCATGTCTGGGAAGAAGCAATATATCTCTCCAATAATTTAATTAAAGCACAATTTAATTAATTCCACAATTTAATTAATTAATTAAATAAATAAATTGTGGAAAACCAATCCACAATCCAGAAATAAATTCACAATTACTCATTGTAAGGAATATCTATCATATAGCAAGCAAAGAATGAAAATTAAACTCTTAAACAAAGCAATCTGTTCTACAGAACATCATAATGCATCATTCTATAATGAAAGTTAACACTAATGTTGCAATGTATACCTAGATTCTTGAAATAGGTTTGACTGCTCCATGATCCTGTCTGTGCTCAAAAGCTAAGCAAGATTGGATCAAGTTAGCACTGAATAAGAGAGCATCAGAGAAGCTAGGATATTCTGGGAAATTGGAGAGAAAAAAACTCATAAAGAGACTTCCATGCTGCAAGTGTCTTGAAATGATATATGATATACGGTACAAGCAGTTTCGGCAATAGAAAGATATCATTATAGTGAACAGTGCTGGATACATTATTTTAGCTCTGCTTCCTCTTTCCTTTTGCCTTATTTTGTGCCTTATGTTTCTTCTTCCTGCTAATTCACACTCCTATTCTGATCTCCGCACACTACAATCCACCCCGAAAAGAATGCTGTTATGGTATGTGGTATATTGATATACCATATTAACAATTAATAGTATTATAACTGCTGCACCATTGCTTTGAAAACTGCATGGCTGTGCTGATGTAGTCTTCAAGACTGAAGTTCAGCTCAAGGTTATCTTTATCTTTCATTATTTGTTTGTGGGTTTTTTTGTTTTTTGTTTTGTAGGAAAAGAGAGCAAAAAGAACATTTATGCTTTAGTAGTTTAGAGTCACTGGCAATTTCAATCTTTCAGGTGCTTAAGATTGTTTGACAATAGATTTTTACAGCATGCTGTTTCATGCATTCATGTATATTATCGCAGCTGGTAACAATATTTAAAAGTATTATAGTTATTTTAGCTACCTTTTCTTCAAATGTTACCTACTCAAACCAAAACAACGACAACAAAAAGAACCTTGATTTAACTAGTGTGTGATCTGGGCTGCTGGGTAACTTGAGCATCCAATTATACTGCTTCCTCTTCGCCCAGCTCTCAATTAAAATTTCTTGAAACAGCTGGGATGGGAGAACAGGCCCTTGCAAATTAGCTAAATAGGTTACCAAAATGCAACATAACAACCTTAAGTTGAGAAGGCAGCACCTTCAGTTACTGTGCATCGCATAAGGAATTCACTGAGCAATAACCACCTTGAAGGCATCGCTGTTTATTATGGAAGATGTAGATATGCCAGAAGCTAATGTCTTTTTATTTTATGAATATTTTTTCCCTTGTTTTTTCTTTTTTTTTAATGTTTGAGCAGTACCTCTTCATCAGAATGGCCTAGAAACATCCCTTCTGCTTTATTATTGTAAGTTAAAAAAAAGTGACATTTAGCAATAACCCACCTTCTCTATAGCAGAGGAGGCAGGAAGAACAAAGTTCCACTTGAAACTGAATGTTTATTAGGACTCTTTCTCTGTACCTGAACAAATGGAAACCCTATCCAAGCTATCACCAAATCCATGTGTATTTAGACAAGATTTTAGCAGAAAGGTGCTGCTTCTTTCTGAATCTTAATTTAACAGCTTTCAAATATTTCACTATCAGTTTCTAGTGTTTAAGTCCAGTAACTAAGGTAACAACATGCTTCTGAAAGAAGAAAACTGAAAGGTGGAGATTACCAAACAAAACTATTATACAATCACTTTTCCAGAATGATATTTGGATGCAATACGTATAGTCATACAGTCTGTCTCTTGCTAGGTGCCTGGATCAAGTACCACTCTCCAGGAAACCAAATTCAGTAAATGATGCTCTGAAATAATTATATTATAGTTTGTTAATTATGGTATGGCAGGGATTCTAAATTTGAACATACTTCACTTTCTTATTTGTTTAGCATTCATATTTATCAATCATATTCATATAGCTCACAAAAAAAGTGACCTTGCATGACATACAATAGCATATGGAAATACATGCATCCAGTTACTTTAGGAAATTTTATGTCAGCATAGAAGGTCTGTGCCTTTTTTGCTGGGGAGATTGAATATTTTCAACATTCAATGTTGTTTGTGAATGTTTATGACTTTCTCCAATTGCAAGCTGCAATAATGAAATCAGAGCACACTTTGTAAGTGAAACGGCAGCAGTTTAATGAAAACCAATAATTAGATTTAATGGCAATTTCAGTGTAAAAAGTGCATAGATTCTGAGACAATGCAATTTTCAAAAAAGTGTCATTAATTAATTATATCTGATTCTTAGTTCAGCCAGAACTAAGAATGCTGAGATGTTTTTAATTTCCATCAATATAAATTATTCTTAATATATGGTTTATTGTAAATTTTCCTTTAAAAATAAGGACTAAACAGCTTAGACAGAAATGCATTTAGTTTTACATCTGTTAGGTTATAGATATTACATTTTCATTTGCTAATTTATTTTATTAGCTTTCCCACCAAGAATGAAGTCTTTATCTATGATACAGACTTAGAATATTTTACCATGAAGGGAAGGCTATTTTTTTAAAATGCTATTGAGATAGGTTTGCAGTGAAATCGATAGAAATACTTAACGTAACTAAAAGCAGTGTCTCAAGCCAGGTACATTGTTGCATTCAACTTTCCTGGAAACCATTTTGAAATTTGGTTATTCATATTTTCTGAGCAATTACCCATAGGACACTTTACCACGCTTTGTATCCACCTCCTGAAGAAAGACAAAATTTGAACTGTAGGAGAATTATTCCTTTTGTTAAGCTGTATTTGCAGCAGCTCAATTTTGTCCATCTCTTGAGTCTTTCCCAAGGTCCTGAATTGTTGTTGTTTGTGAGAGTTTTTTTATTGTGTTAAAGGTATTATCACAAGATGTAAGCTTTCCAAGTAAAAGCTGCCTTTTGTAATTGACAGGTGGTAATTTTGTCAATGCTGAAAGTATTCAAATATTGCTCTTTTTGCAGTTGTACCCCAAACACTTATTACCATTGGTAGTACCTTTGCATTCCTTTGCCTCAGTTGTTTTACTTCTATTTGCAGGTCTTTGCATTTGGGGATTTTCTCTAGTTCTTTCTGTTCTGCTATCTCCAGGTATTGCAACATCCATAATTGCAATTTGTCTTTCTCTTATCAACAAGTGTAAATGTGAGTAATAAAAAATGTGGCTTGTCTGATTGAATTCTAAAGTCCCAGAGAACTTTAGCGTCTTCATTTTTTATTACTTTGTCTATATTGGATTCCACCAGTACTTGCTTGCAAACAAACGACGTTTCTTACAGTATTCCAGTATTACAGTATTGTAATACAGTATTACAGTATCGTTCAACATCTATATGAAGCCGCTGGGTGAGGTCATCAGTGGTTTCGGGGTGAGTTATCATCTGTACGCTGACGACACGCAGCTGTACTTTTCCACCCCGGACCACCCCAACGAAGCTGTCGAAGTGCTATCCCAGTGTCTGGAAGCCGGATGGGGAGAAACGGACTCAAGCTCAATCCCTCCAAGACGGAGTGGCTGTGGATGCCGGCACCCCAGTACAGTCAGCTGCAGCCGCGGCTGACTGTGGGGGGCGAGTTATTGGCCCCAATGGAAGGGGTGCACAACTTGGGTGTCCTCTTGGATGGGCGGCTGTTGTTTGACGATCATTTGGCGGCCGTCTCCAAGAGGGCCTTCCACCAAGTACGTTTGGTGCGCCAGTTGCGCCCCTTCCTTGACCGGGATGCCTTATGCACGGTCACTCATGCTCTTGTCACTTCCCATTTGGATTATTGCAATGCTCTCTACATGGGGCTGCCCTTGAAGTGCACCCGGAGGCTGCAGCTAGTCCAGAATGCAGCTGCGCGGGTAGTAACGGGAGCCACTCGTTGCTCCCATGTAACACCTCTCCTGCGCAGTTTGCACTGGCTCCCTGTGGTCTTCCGGGTGCGCTTCAAGATTTTGGTTACCACCTTTAAAGCGCTCCATGGCTTAGGACCCGGGTACTTACACCTGCTGTTACCTTTTGCCTCCCACCGACCCGTACGCTCACACAGAGAGGGCCTTCTCAGGGTGCCGTCCGCCAAGCAATGTCGGTTGGCGGCCTCCAGGGGAAGGGCCTTCTCTGTGGGAGCTCCTACGCTTTGGAATGAACTTCCCCCTGGTTTACGTCAAGTGCCTGATCTTCGGACTTTTTGCCGTGAGCTGAAAACGCACCTATTTATTCAAGCGGGACTGGATTAAAATTTTATTGGGGTTATTTATATTTTTAGTTTTTAAATTGTTTTAAATTTTTCGGCCACATCATAATATGTTCCTTTTAAATTTCTTTTAATTTGTATACAGTGTATTTTTACTTGGCTGTACACCGCCCTGAGTCCTTCGGGAGAAGGGCGGTATAAAAATCGAAATAAATAAATAAATAAATAAATTCCAAGGCACCATTGTTGTACTTTCTCATGCTGTTTTTTGTAGTTAATCTATGTATTGAATATGTGTTCTTACAGCAGCTAAATAGGCGTTCCATCGTTTTTTCATCTTTGCAGAGATGGCATTTATTGTCTTCTCAATTCTGGCTTTATGTGCATTTAATTCATAAGGCTTGAATTATGAATTTCATAAATCATAATTTAAAATTAATAGCTAGAATTAGCTCCTCTGTCTCTTTTTTCAACTTTCCTTCCCTTAGCCATTGCCAGTTCTTCTTACCTGTTTTGTCTAGTATTTTTTAAATACTGTCCATATAATACCATGTTTCTTTTCTACTCTTCATTTGGTTTTTCTTGTAGGTCAGTTTGGTCTCTCCAGTACTCAGTAAGCTTTCCTGGTATACTAGCTTCAGTGCATCTTCATGGTCCATCATATATTTTTCCAATACCCCTTTTTCCTTCTTCAACTGTCTGGTGTACTTGCAACATTCCACATACACTATTTTACTTGATAAACAAACTCTTATCAATATGTCTGTGTGGATGAATGGCATGAATCATTGTCATTACTTTTCTAGTCTTCCCAGACAGGACTTTTAGTTATGTTTTAGTCCAGTCCACTATTCCAGCTACATATCTAATTACTGGAATTATCCAAGTGTTATTAACATCAATGGTCTTTCCTCCATGTGTATTCGGCTTTAAGATCTTCTTCACTCTCATGATGTATTTGCTTCTAAACATCTTGACTTTAGTATCCTTGATGTTTTCAGCTTGAAGAATGCCCAGCTATTAATAGAGAACATCTTCATCCAGGTCTTGATGATTATTGTTATTGATCAGTGCACAGTCAGCCAGAGGTTCAGATTGGGTTTGGCATTTTTGTCTACCTATTGAGTCCTTATCAAGGACCTGGAATATGCAGATCTGGATGTTTGACGGTGTTATCGATATCGTCAAAGGATGGAAGCTGTTCCAAGTAAAGCTGTCTTCTGCAATTGATTGATGGCAAATTTGTCAATGCCTTTAGTGTTCAAGTGGTGCTCCCGTTGTTTGGGATTGCACCCAAGGCACCTATTACTATTGGTACTATCCTTGCTTGCCTTTGCCATAGTTGTTCTATTTCTATTTGTAGGACTTTGTACTTTGTTCTTTCCAGTTCTCTCCAGTTCTTTCTCTTTTGCTGTCTCCAGGCACTGCCACATCCACTATCCAGACATTTTTGTCTTTCTTATCGACAACATTATATTGTTGTTGTCGTTATATTTTTCTGCAATTAAGTCAAAACACCATGATCTTATATTGATTTGGCTTCCATTTTCATATACAGATCTTAGCAAGTTTAATATACTGATTTTTAATTTTTTGCTAAATGAGAAATGAAGCATAACTGGTCCTTCATGACATACAGTGTGTTCAGATTTTGTGCTTATTGATAATGTATACTATAGCTGTTCTGGGCACACTGGGAACACAAAATGGAATTATACATAAGATTAAATGAATTATAAATCAGTCATAATTCAAACAGAACAAACCAGGGTTTTTGGGGGGAGTGTATGTAAAATGAGTCCTCTTTAGTTGGAAACCTCTTTCTGTCAACAGTGAACATTTCAAACCATTTTTAATCGGATGCAACTAGAAAAAGCCAGACAATGTGAATGAATTAATTCTTTTACCCCTTTAGTATCTAAGTAAATTATTTCTAACACCTAGGCTGCACTTTAAAAAAAAAATCTCTTCACACTGCTTCGTCAATGAAGTTAAATTTGAAACATTGTTTATCAACTTACCTGGACCAGTGTTTATGTAATTTACAAAATTATTTCTTTGCATAATAGCATTTAAGCATCTAACTCAGAACTAATGAAGTCTCTTCTGATGAACCCTTTAGCTATGTCCCCAGGGAAAATCTGGAAATGCAAACAGCTGTGTTCATCTGTATGTAAGTTTGTTCACTGTGAAGAATTAGATATGGTGCTGAATTAGAGCTGCCAGGTCTTTCTTTTTGAAAAGTTTCATTCCTCTAATAACTGTACAGCACATAGATGCTACATGACCTTTTCAATGTTGAGCAGAGTGGATAGAGTAGAGCATAGCAGAATACTAAGCCAGACTTTTTTTAAAACAATGGTTGGTTTAACAAGTCATAATGCTTCAAATCAGGCATGATGACAAGCCAAAAATTATAATCATCTATAATCTGCTTAATTTTATTCATATATAGCTGGTGAAATAGAGGCACCTGCCACACAACATCCCAGACTCAACCATTGTTGAAAAGAAAGACACAATGTCTGGCTAATGGACACTGCAGTACAGGATATTGCACTGAAATACCTGTATTTGCCCCAAGCAAGAACCCATGACTACAAGATAGACAAAGTAATAGAAAATGAAGTAGCTAAAGTACACTGGAACTTTAGAATTGAAATACATAAATGCATACTCCATAACATCCAGATTAATCATTGTCGATAAGAAAGATAAAAAAGATTCTTAATAGTGGATGTTGCAGTAACTGAAAAGAGCACAACGGAAGAGAAAGGACTAGGGAAAAAAATCACAAAATACAAAGACTTACAAACAGAAGTATAATGATTGTGGCAAAGGAAAGCAAAGATAGTACCAATAGCAATATGCACCTTGGGTGCAGTCCCAAAATGTGTGCAGCAGCACTTGAAGAGCATCAGCACTGGCAAAATCAGTGCAAAAGGTAACTTGACTTGGAAAATATCCTCCGATAGTACCTTTCACAAACAACAATATCTGCCTATCCTGGGTCCTATGGGAAGATCTGAAAGGTTGGAAATAATGCCAAATCCAATCTAAACATCTCACTGTCTAAATGACTTTGAGTGGTTTACAGTTAAATTTAGTCGAAACAGTAGAAAAAAATGATCAAGTTAAAACATTGTGAGATTTCTGAATATAAAGTGATGAAGTCTTTGCTCATAACACACCATTTTAGCTGTGGTTGAAAAGAAGAAACTGTGAATAACTGTTATGGCAATACCAGGGGGATAACTGAGTAGAAGAAAAAAATTGGAAAAGATCACAAAGTAATAAGATCTGAAAATCGAATTTGAAATATTCCAACATAAAATAACCAAGACTGTTGGCACACTATGTATCTTAGTAAAAAAAAAATGGACGTAGTTAGAAAATTTGTGCTTGAAAACATTTTTGTCTGACAATTAAAAAAGGATCTGCACATATACATTACAATGCCCTAGGTTTTTGGAAAAGCCTCAATGCATATGAAGACAAACATCGACTAAAGAACTGGCAGCTATGATCTCACACTGTTTTTGTTATTAGGGTGGCATGAGGGCTCAATGGTTAAGATCCTGGGCTTGTTGGCTAGAAAGTTGGCAGCCTAGGTTCGAGACCTGAGGGCCATGTGACGGAGTAAGCTCCTGTCATCACCCCAGTTCCTGCTAACCTAGCAGTTCAAAAACATGCAAAGGCGAATATATAAATAGGTACCACTTCAGTGGGAAGGAAACAGCACTCTTGATGTCATGCTGACCACATAACCATGAAAATGTCTTCAGACAGCGCTGGCTCTATGGCGTTGAAATGGAGATGAGCACCATCCCCTATAGTCAGAACTGACTAGTGGAGTAAAATCTGCAGGGACTCCTTTACCGTTTGTTGTTGTTATTACTATTGTTATCATATACATATCTAATTTCCACCACACGTTTTTCCTAACAGCATAAAGTATATCCAGTTACACGTTAGAATTCAATCTTACTGCAATGCAATGTTGCAGTAAAGTAGATTCTTTTATCAGTTCCAGCAAGGTGCACAGTTCTTTCTTGCCCAATTTCTAATTTCCATG
This sequence comes from Ahaetulla prasina, assembly GCF_028640845.1. Classification (NCBI taxonomy): domain Eukaryota; kingdom Metazoa; phylum Chordata; class Lepidosauria; order Squamata; family Colubridae; genus Ahaetulla; species Ahaetulla prasina. The sequence goes on from NC_080540.1 coordinate 115,180,378, forward strand.
TTATTTCCTTATGTGTCCTTACAGAAAATACCAGCTTTTTGCCATGGAAAGTCCTATACTATTTCTTCCCTTAGAAGCAAAATGTATTGTGTTTTGTAACCACTCCGAATATTCAGCTATCCAATGTATGTTTCATGTATAAATGTCATCCTCAGTCTAAAATATGTAGCTGTTGAAGTGCTGCTATTAGCATTATCAAATGACTGTAGCTGCATTATGTTGTAGATTTTAATTGCTAGTACTATTTGTTTATAGATGATTTACTGCGGATGTTTACTCCTCTAGATATTTTATTTTTATGTTACATTGTATTCTGCTTTTTTATAATTATTGTTCTTTGTATATCAGTTGTCCCCAACCTTCTTGGCACCAAGGATCAGTTTTGTGGAAGACAAGTTTTTCATGCACTTGGGGGGGGGAGTATGCAACCTTGATCTCGTGCATGCGCCATTTCGCTTGCCCACTGCTCACTTCCACCTGTGCAGCCCAGTTCCTAACAGACCATGGATGGTACCTGTCAATGGCCTGGTGGTTGGGGACTCCTATTGTAGATGTTTCCTTGCACGCTACTATAAGTCTGCTCAGATTTGGTAAATTACAAGCACAAGCAAAAATATTTAATTTTAAATTAAAGTTGATCAATGATCAAGTCTAGGAATAGATTTTAAGCAGCACTCTGCTTTAAGCAGAGTCAGATCACTTTCTCCTTATGGGATGGTGGAATGCCCCTGGTCTCAAGGATGCATTCAGTACCACATACACCCACCACATGTCATCCACCAGGTAGCCCATAGCCCGTCAGGATGTGGATCCCACACCAACGGGCTGAACCAAGAGATTCAGGAGGTAAGCAAATAAACCTGATCTGTACTAGAAATAAACTCTGGCACATGGAGAAATTATATATAGAATAAAGCTTTTGCAGTTAGCCTTTCTGAGACAGTGGCAAATGACCTCTGATAAAGATATAGATAAGAATTTAATCCATGAATCAGCAAGTGTTGACATTTAGAGAGGATTAGAGCTATTATTGAAAATTGCAGCATTTCAGAGAGAGTACCATGAAAGTCAATTCCACTAAACTGGAATAATTTTGAACGCTCTGACAAAATGAAGTCTGATGGCAGTTCTAAATATGTTAATAAAATACTTGTACCCTTTGGGTTCTGCTTGATTATAGGAGGAAGTTTCCAATTTCTGGTTGCTTCTTTACCTACTTTATATGGAGAGTTGTGAATTTATCCTACGCTAAAATGGAAGTAGAAATCTTCACAGAAAGATTAAAGGCCACACTGCTCCTGAAATCTGCAATATTTCCCTAGTTGACAAAAATGAATATGACTATATTATCTTGGAAAACATACTTAATTATTGCTGATAACAATCTTAGGTAATGTGAGCTGCTAGTTGTGTAAAAGCACAATACATATATTTATCATTTTAAGTAAGTAGACCGGGACTGTGTGCATTTGTGCATTCATAACAAATACAATCTTTCAATTACATCAACAATGTGAGACCATTACTGTGGATTGCAAAATTAGATTAGTGGTCCCTCTGGGAGGCCACACTAGTCTAATGTGAACTGATAGTTGTGTGGGAGGGAAACAAAAGAATTAAAATTTAAACTATTTCTTCTAAAAGTTCTGATTTTTTTGATGAGAAAAAATAGCAAGTCTCTGAGATAAACTCTGAGAATAGAATCTCTTATTGTGATCCCCCCCCCCAAATAAACTCTTAAACTGAGCCAGAAATAAGACACTTTATGCAAGGAATTCTTTTATATCTTTCACTAATAGTACAACTGAAACCTTTGTCTTCCATTTTCTGATGCCAGAGCACCCCCAGATAGTTGAACCTGGGTAATAAAGTCCACATTTTTTATTTTCAGCTTTGTTTTTGTTGTTGTTGTCTTAGAAAGGTGTTAAATAAAGGGATGTAAGCATCTATGAAACAATAAAACAAATCACTGGGGGGGAAAGGAGGGGAAATTTCTCTGCAGCTCTAAAACTAAAATAATATATTTTTAAAATGTAGGTCTGGACCAAATATTGCTTGCACATTATAATTACTAACTTGAGAAACCAAGTTAAGGCTTTTGTTTGTCACTTTTTTCATATTCATATTAAACTGTGGGATATAATTAAGCATTGTCTGAATTTACTAATCCTTCCTCTATAAAGAAGGTTGTGAAGGTAACCTGCCTTCATTGAGGGCAGAAGGTCTTCAAATTAGATTTAGCTATTTTTTTTTATCAAACACATGCTTTCTATAATTGCTTCCCTAAATACAATCATTTCACCCTCTTCCAGCTTAGGCTAATTAAAGCTCTGTTTATTCTGGAATTAAATATTTCAGAAGTACTAATTAAAGTCTTACCACTTGGTTGCAACCATCCCTTCTTTATCCAGAATATGACCATGGATAATTTACTGATTGGCAAGACTGCCTTTAAAGGATTATTCTGATCATGAATTGGCACAATTTCCACATACTCTCCTCCCTCCAAAAATACTGCAAGTATCACAATTCTGGGATTCAGAGCACATGTTCAAGCCTGTTGCTTCCAAGAGGTAGGTTGAACAACTCCTCCTCCTCCTCCTCCTCCTCCTCCTCCTCCTCCTCCTCCTCCTCCTCCTCCTCCTCTACCACCACCACCACTACCTCCTCCTTATTCCTATTCCTATTCCCACTCCTACCATCACTACTGGCATAGAATTTTTTTAAAAAAATGCTTTCCAAGTTCAAACATTGTTCTGATACCATAATAGGTTTCAAGATCAAATGTCTAAAAACATGAATTCTACTTCTCCCGATTCTATTTTGAAAATGTGCTCTCCAAGCTAAGGAATCTATGGCACATAAAAGATTATAATTTGATGAATACATTGAGTCACCAACTGGATTTTTTTTACAACCTTAACTGATGTTTTTTCCCCAAATAAAGTATTGGGCTAACCTTCTGAACCACTAACCTTTTGTCTATTACATGTGCATACTAAAGATCATACAGTGCAAGGTAAAATGGAAAGATGTAACTATAAGACTTCTTATCTACCCTACAGAGAAAATCAATCATCATTTAGTAAGTGATTGCTCTTTTTATTGCTGCAATCCAAGCACAAGCAAAATGGAGTACTGCCACTCCAAAAGTGTATTAGAAAAGGAGTCGTGGCATTGAATCACAAGAAGGGCCCTTGAATACCTTTTATCATGCAATGGGATAAAAATATCATTTTGTGATGACAGACTCCAATAAATCGTGTTCATGTGTTCTCTTTCTCATATTTCCCAAGAAATAACTATATTCAGAATGCAGATGATTTAGCATAGATTAAAACTTCTGAATTCAAGCTTAGAGTTTATACTTTTGCCAGCTGTTTTCCATATTTTCTATGACAGAGTCATTCAAGCAAGTGTAAGTAATCTGTGGCCTCAATACCATTCTTGTGTCTCCCAATGCCTTTCCAGGCCAAACGCTGATGGTAATTTTGAAGTGAGAAGTCCATGAAAGCTGTAGTCTAAATCTAGAGACTTCCGCTGGCAACGCAGGCTTCGTGGACGTTCCTTTGGGATTGTCTGCCCTGGGTTTCGTCAAAACGTCCCTGACAGCGTAAATGAGCTGTCAAACGGTTTGGAATTCTCTCCCCCAGGAGAAGGGGGAGGAAAGAGTGGTCAGGTTTGGGTAGAGCTCCCCGGGAGCCCCTGGAATTTAACCAGGGGATCGAAGGGTGAGAGCTCCCCTTTAGCCTGACGAAGCTCCATGCCCAGGGTGCTTCTGTTTATACAGAACGAGAAGCCGCGACCATCTCTGTGCCAAGATTTATTTTTAAAGAGAACTCAACACAGACAGAACAAAGTAGGAGGACTAGCAAGAATTTGCAAGTAATAAATCTTAACTTCAGCTCTTAAATAGCTTTCCTTTGAACTAACTTTCAACTTGAGTGGATTTAAAATGGCGTTTGCAATATACAAAGGAAAGTGAAACTATAAAAGGACAAAGGAAGAGAAGAACATAACAAGCTACTTTTTAAATGGAATGAATAAGAACTGTTAATGATTTTTTTTCTTTTTACCTTTTTCTTTATCACAATGTTTAAGAAGAAAAGTTTATTCAATTTTTTTTCTCTTTTTGGTAAATTTTACAGTTTAAGAATGGCTCTTAAGTAAACAGAACTAACTACTAAAATCTTGGAAACTTCTTCACTTCAAATATGGATATATTTTTTTATAGGAACTTTTGGAGGCTTATCTTTTCTTAATAAGTTTTTAAACAAGAGATTTTTACACCAATATATTAAAGATTGGAAATTCTTTATTGTTAGATGTTAAGCTGATTGGTGAGCAGATTGTGGAAAATGTGTAAGATAGAAGACAAGGGGAAGGAGAATGCTTAAGATGTGATTTTGATGGTATTTTTTTTAAATATATATATATATATATATATATATATATATATATATATATATATATATATATATATATATATATATATATATATATATATTTGTTTTCTGAGGTTTTCACGGATGTTTGTATATAGGTCTTTGGTTGTTCGGGTTTTCTCCCGTGTAAAATTGGAAGTGTCTTGGCGACGTTTCGACGAAGTCTCATTCGTCATCTTCAGGCTTCAGCTTCGTGCTTCTGGGAGCAATGTGTGATCGCAGCTGTTTCTTCCTTTTAACTGCTAGTGGGGGTTTGAACTGATTGGGTGGGAGCTTGGCTGTGCTCTGATTGGATGGTTTTTCTGTGCTCTGATTGGCTGGGGGTGTGTCCTGTGTTGGTGGGGGCTTGGTTGCGCACATCCACCCAGAAAGCAGACCCAAACCCACACTGATCATGAAGCACGACCAAGGACCAGAAGCCAGACCGCAGCTGCAACATTAGCCATTTCAAACCCCTCCAATCCATTCATGCAGCAGACTGACACCCACTATGAAGATGTAGCACGACCACAAAGCCAAACAACAGCTATGCAGCTCACCAGCTCAAATCCCCCTGCAGCACAGACTAGACTGAGCACAACCAAGCCCCCACCAACACAGGACACACCCCCAATCAGAGCACAGAAAAACCATCCAATCAGAGCACAGCCAAGCTCCCACCCAATCAGTTCAAACCCCCACTAGCAGTTAAAAGGAAGAAACAGCTGCGATCACACATTGCTCCCAGAAGCACGAAGCTGAAGCCTGAAGATGACGAATGAGACTTCGTCGAAACGTCGCCAAGACACTTCCAATTTTACACGGGAGAAAACCCGAACAACCAAAGACCTATATATATATATATATGGTTTAATTTTTACAACTGGCTTATTTTGGGTATAAGGTGTTACTATTTGATATATGTGAGGTATAAAGGAATGGGAAGATGGAATATTGTTTAACTTTTGGAGGACAGATAAAAAAATTTATGGATGTAATGTTGGTATTTGGTTAAATAGAATTTAATTGTTATAATTGATATATTTTGGATATAAGTTATAATTTTAATAATGTTATCTGACAGATGTAAGGTAAATTGAAGAAATATTAATATTAGCAATGTTATTTGATTTATGTAAGTGATATTAAAGATATGAGAAGATAGAATATTGTTTATTTTTGGAGATTGGATAAAAATTTAAGAATTTAAGCTGGAAATATGAATTATATTTGGGAGACTGTTTAAGGAAGAAAGGTATATTATAAAAGAATTTCTGATGAATACTGGAAGATGGAATATCGTCTTGGTCTTGATCGATGAAGATTGGATATTAAAAACTATAAGATTCTGAAGACTTCAGGAGTGGAATGGATTGATATATATTTGGTGTTAATTGATGAAGATTGGATATTAAAACTATGTATTTTATTGATGAACTGGAAATACTAATTTAATTGGAAGATTCTGAAGATTTTAGGAGTGGAATAGACTGATATATAATGGACTGGAAGAAGAATGTACTTTTTGTTTCTGGAAGGGAGTTAAGGTCTTAGAGAGAGTGACTATGGATTATGACTTATGTTGTATTTTAATTTATGATTGTTAATCTTATACCCTGTACTTTGTTCTGGGAAGTCTCGGGGGGTGGGAGGGGGGAGGGAGGGGAAGGGGGGGGGAGATGAAGGAACAATGTAAAGGAATGATTGAAGATATGTAATTAAGAAATAGAAATAATTTGAAATGAAATCGGGGCTGCTCAGCTGCCATTTCAGAAGGGAATGGAAAGGGAGATGAGAGAGTGAAGGAAGAAAGTAGGTAGGAAAGAGAGAGGTAGAAAAGGGGGAAAGGAGAGGAAGAAGAAAGGGGAAAGAGAGAGGGTTAGAAAGGGTGGAAGAGAAGAGTAGGGAAGGAGGAGAGGATGTAGAAAAGCGAAGGAGAGGAAGGATGAAGAAAGTAGAAGAAAGTAGAGAAGGGGGGAGGAAAGGTTTGTTAAGGAAGGAAGTGGTAGCTGGGCAGGTCCGAATAAGTAACAAATGAAAGTTAATGACTAATGTTGAATAAGAGACTGTATATTGAATAGGTTGTTGGAAAATGGAAATAAAACTTTTTTACTAAAAAAAAAAGAAAGCTGTAGTCTAAATCTTTAAGTAGGTTTTGAACAGCTTGATACAATGGTCATTTATGGGCAATTCCATTCTATACCATAAATGGATGTATCTGCATTTGTGAAGCAGCAGAGGTAGAAGACTTGGCTCACACACTATTTGATTGTTGTTTGTATAAGAGGGTAAGAGACAAGTACCTTAGTTCATATGAGTGACCCATTGGGAACCCTTATTAAAAAAACATAACTTATGTGAGGCCAGAATTTGGAAATAACATTTAATACAGCATAGCACTTGAGTAAAATGGTTCAACTGAGATCAGCATATGTGGGACTGATAGGGGTAAATTGTAGGGGTGATACCGAAATATAATTTTATCTTATTTCACTTATCCATATATAAAAGTATTATATTTTATTCCAATTTCATTTTAAATTGTTTTTATAGGATTTTATTAATAATTTGTGTTTGTAGTTCTGTATTTTGATATGGCCTATGGGCTAATCAATAAACTAAAGAAAAACAAAAATGGAAATTGTAATGCCTTATTCATTTTGCATGATTTTCCTTACTCCCTGTAAATCTCATCAAAAATTAAATTATGTCCTCAGCCTTTGGGTTGCCCATCATTTATTTCTTTATCAACCATAGTCTACAAGGCAAGGTAAACATCCTCTATGTAATGTGTTTATTTTGGAATGTTATCTCTATTTTTAAGGGCCAAAATTGGGGGCAATGAGGAAGGTACAAAAACACCATCCTCACTCTAACAATTTTATATACGATGCCAACCATCATTCTTTCTTTCATCTTTGATAATTCAAGCTAGAAATGATCTTTCATAAATGTTTGGATGAATAAGATTAGAAGCAGGCTCCCCATTACAGAGCATTTTCTGAATATGTTAATCCAAATGAACAGAATATCTCTTCAATCTAAAAACACAAAGACTAAGATGGATATTGCCAGTGTTTGGGCTGGGAGATAACCCTATAGATTAAAGCGTCATAGAATTGGAAGAGGTCACTAAAGAACTCCAAATATTTGTTCAGTCCAGGAATTCAAATTAAAGCATCAGTGTCTGCCTAACTTTAGCTTTAACATATCTAATTTGGGGAAAAAATGCACCCACTGCTTTTTATAAAAGTTCCACTAGCAAACACCTTTCACTTAATGTTAATTTACATCTTGTAACTTAAAATCATCGGTCCATTTCTTGAACAATAGGTCTTTCTTTTTGAGATAACCATTCTACTGTTTGGAAAGCCCTATCATATTCCCCAGCAATCATTTTTCATGGATCTATCCAGTTTCCTTAGTCTAATCCTAAAACTAAGTTTTCTTAGTTCATTCTTGCTACCCATCTCTTCACTGGTCAGTTTATTTAAGTCTTTCTTAAAATGTGGTGCACAGATCTGGACACTGTAGCTGATATGGAATCTGGCCAAGCAAAATAAAGTGGAAGTTCTATTTCCCAGGATTCAGAAATCACAGTAAAACTGTATTTGCTTCCCCCCCCCCAGTGATATTATACTGCTTGCAACCAACCACTATTCCAAAATCTGCATCACAAATACATGTCATTATCTAATCAAGGCAGCCCTTTCTCTCTCTCCCCCCCAATCCTACATTTGTTCCTTTAAATTTTGCTCCCTAAATGAAAACACTTTGCATTAGTATATATTAAATTTTACATGTTTATTTTCAGCTAATTTCTCTAATTTATAAAGCTAGTTTTTCTTTCTGTGTTCTGTTTAAGCCACCCCACCCAGTTTCGTATCAACTGCAAATATGATAAGCATTCCCTCTACTATTCATCTGGATTAATTGTGACAATAGGGCAGCATGGTGATTCAGTGGTTAAGATGCTTTAACCTGTTAAGACATTAAAAGTTAACCACTGTTAAGTGGTTAAGACGTTTTAGCCTGGCTAGCTAGCTCAGTGGCTAAGATGCTGAGCTTATTGATCAGAAAGGTTGGCAGTTCGGCGGTTCGAATCCCTGTATAGGGATCCTAGTATAGGTCTCCTGTGTGAGATGGGTGTTGGACTAGATGACTTCCAAGGTCACTCCCAACCCTGTTACTGTTACATTGCGCTTGTTGACTGGAAAACTGGCAGCCCACATTTGAGAACCAAGCTCCACATGACAAGATGAGCTCCTGTCTCGCCCTAACTTTTGCCAATTAGCAGTTCGAAAGCATGCAAATGCAAGTAGATAATTAGGGATCTACTAATTACTAAATTAGTGGGAAGGTAAAAGTGCTCTATGATGTCATGCTGGCCACATGACTTTGGAAATGCCTTTCGACAGCACTAGATCAATGGCCTTGAAATGGAGATGATCACCACCCCCTATGATCATCAACAACTAGCAGAGTAAAATTTGCAGGGACTCCTTTATTATTCATGAAATTGGTGAAAATATGATGAAAGTATAGTTACTTAACTTACCTGATGTTGTTGGAACCACTTCAGTTGTATTTCTAAGTCCAATAAATGAGAACTGATAGAGCCTCCAGGATCTAGTATCTCCCACTTCCACTGAACTGCGTTTCCACATATAGATTATTTCTTCCTTGGGGTAGCCATCTTCAAACCAAGGGAAATCAGGATTACATCAACATATTTTTATGTGTTAGTGCTTCCTTATTTACATGCTAGGGTGGGGGGGTGGCGGTTGTGATTAGAGAAAGTCTAGAGCCGAGGGAATCCACTGTGCCTCAGATAGCTGGTTGTGAATCCCTCCTTGTGAAGTGGGGCCATAGGAATCAGATGGGTCTGTTGATCGCGTACCTGGCTCCTTGCTGCGTGACTACAGCCCTGCCTGAGCTGCTGGAGGTGCTTGCCGGGGTGGCAGTTGAGACTCCCAGACTTTTGGTCATGGGGGACTTCAACTTGCCATCGGCCAGCTTGTCATCAACGGTAACTCAGGAGTTCCTGGCTTCCATGACGGCCATGGACCTGATTCAAGTAACTGATGGCCCCACACACACGGGGGGAGGCACACTAGATCTGACTTTTATCTCTGGACAGTGGATTAATGATCTGGTATTAGGAGATTTAATGACGGAATCGGTGTCATGGTCAGATCATTTTCTCCTTTGCCTGGACTTTCAGACCGCCGCTCACCACCGCAGGGAGACGGAGCCAATGCGTTGGTTCCGTCCCAGGCACCTGATGGACCCTGAGAGGTTCCGGACGGAGCTTGGGCCGTTCCCTGAGGATCTTGCCCACGGCACGACTGAAGAACTCGTTGCGGCCTGGGAGCGGGCCGCGACGGGGGCTTTGGACCGTGTCGTGCCTTTGCGGCCTCTGACCCAGCGCAGATCTCACTTGGCTCCTTGGTTCTCTGAGGAGCTGAGGGAGATGAAACGCCGGAGAAGATGCCTAGAGAGTACCTGGAGGTCTAGCCGTTCCAAGGCTGATCGGACACTAGTGAGATCTTTTACTAAGACCTACCTATTGGCAATGAGGGAGGCGAAACGTTCCTACGTTTCCACCCTCATTGCATCGGCAGATAACCGCCCGGCCGCCCTGTTCCGGGTGACTCGCTCCCTCCTTCATCAGGAGGGGCGGGATGACCCCCTACAGGGACGTGCTGAGGAGTTTAACGGTTATCTATACGATAAAATCGTTCAGCTTCGGGATAGTCTAGACCAAAATTGCGATGATCCAAGTGGGATGGTAGAGGCACGTCTTGTTGAGGTTATTTGGGATGAGTTTGAGACTGTGGCTCTCGAGGACGTGGACAGGTTACTGGGGAGGCTACATGCGACCACATGTTTACTGGACCCGTGTCCTTCCTGGCTAGTGCTGGCTACTCAGGAAGTGACATGAGGCTGGCTCCGGGGAATTATAAATGCTTCATTGATGGAAGGGGTTTTCCCCGCTGCTTTGAAAGAGGCAGTGGTGAGACCCCTCCTCAAGAAGCCTTCCCTGGACCCAGCTATTTTGGGAAATTATCGTCCTGTCTCCAACCTTCGCTTTGTGGCAAAGGTTGTAGAGAGTGTGGTTGCATGGCAGCTTCCCCGGTACCTGGATGAAGCTGTTTATCTAGACCCGTTCCAGTCCGGCTTCCGGGCCGGTTTTAAAATTTCGGCCACATTATAATAATTCTTTTTAACTTCTTTTTAATGTTTATATATTGAATTTTTACTTGGCTGTACACCGCCCTGAGTCCTCCGGGAGAAGGGCGGTATAAAAATCGAAATAAATAAATAAATAAATAAATAAATAGTACTTTCCTATTTATGTGTGGATCTCAATGATACTATAGATGCACTTGTATGACTTTCAGCCATTTTGCAACACAATGCTTACTGAATTCATCTAAAACCTAAAGCAACAAGAACTTCAGAAAGAGATTTTACAGTTACAAACCATCATGGAAAAAGCATGACTATGTCAAATGTCTGACAGGTTCCACTATATTGTAGATATTCTTTTTCTTAAGAGGAAACTTCACTGGCTACTCATCCCCTTCTTAAAAGGGATGGAGTTTATCAGGAACATGTATGCTAATGTCCACGGCAACCTGTAAAGATGAATTGCTTTGCTAGATATCCGAGAGAAGCACTATTAAATTAAATAATAACTAAAAACATAAAATGTGCACTTTTGTATGCTTTGTTCTGCAGAAAGAGACATTATATGCTCTGGACCCTCCACTGGATTTGGCAGTGAGGATTTCTAGATGCCATTCCCCAGTTAGCTCTGAAGTTTAATGAGTCAGTCTCACTATCCCTGTTCAATTCACTTCCCTGGCATACATGACAATAAAAAAGGAGGAACCCAATGCTTGCCTAACACATTTTACTCTTGTACAAAAGGCATATGAAACCTTCAGCATTAATCATGGTTGAAAAAAGCAGATGAGTTTAGAGAATGAAGGGCAAAGACTACATAACTCTTTGTCATCTGAGACAATCTCTTCATTCCATTCAGTTCATTTAATGGTAAGGTCAACTCTATTTAACCCTGGGCGTCATAACCTCACCTATTCCTGGGGAATTAGAAGAACGTTGGGACACAGATGTGATGAATTTATAAACATGTGAGATCTGAATTGGTAGCTTATTTTTTGGCAGCAATATTTCTCCTTAGTTGAACAGTATTTGGTAGCCTCATATTTATTTAACTATATAGCTATTGTTTGGAAATAGTCCAGTGACTTATAGACAAATGCCCTACATTTCTCATAAAAATCCAGAGCAATATGTTCATCTGAACAGTAATTTTAGTATTGATTGTTGCTGCACATTGACACAAAAACATACTATGTATTACATTGTCAGCTTTATCTGATTATTCTGATATTAAGCTTTTTTAAAAACTATTATTATTTTCCTCTTTCTTTCATAAAAATAATCCCATTGTTGACTACTTACAGCTTGAAAATGCCAGGGGACAGGAGTGTTCATCCATTGGGAAATTGTGTAACTGTAATTGACACTCTGCATCTATTGTCAGTCTGAAAATAAACAAAGGCAGATGTTATTTCTATTTGTATTGTCCTCAGCCTACCAATTGTTACTGTAACTATGTTTCAACTCCTACCCTCAAAACGACGCTATAGAGCAGTGCACACCAGAACAACTAGACACAAGAACAGTTTTTTCCCGAAGGCCATCACTCTGCTAAACAAATAATTCCCTCAACACTGTCAGACTATTTACTGAATCTGCACTACTATTAATCGTTTCATAGTTCCCATTGCCAATCTCTTTCCACTTATGACTGTATGACTATAACTTGTTGCTGGCAATCCTTATGATTTATATTGATATATTGATCATCAATTGTGTTGTAAATGTTGTACCTTGATGAACGTATCTTTTCTTTTATGTACACTGAGAGCATATGCACCAAGACAAATTCCTTGTGTATCCAATCACACTTGGCCAATAAAAATTCTATTCTATTCTATTCTATTCTATGTGTTCATGCACAATACTTTATCTCTGCTAAAACCCTAAGAAGTATTCCTTGAGTGCATAAAATTTGCTTACAGCCCTTGTTCTTCATAGACTATTCCTTCACCTTGGAGCAGAAATTTGTCCCAACTCTATTTTTATATTAGTTTGGGAACGGGTAAGAAGAAGCTTGAAAATCCATATGCATTTTTGCATATGCATATTAATACAACTTGTCTTAGTATATGCAATTTTTAATAAAAGAGAATGTATGTAACCCAGGGTCAAACCCAGGGTCAATCCTTAGTGCCCTCTGAGCTTGGTTGTTTGCTTACAGAGATTTCATTACCTAAACAGGTAGCATCATCAGTGCCATATACTTTTTAAAAATTTGTTACGCGATACATATATATATAATATATACTGTGTATACATTTTATATGATTTTTGCTAGTAATTGTCCATAGTCTTATACTCTAACCATTTCATTACACAATTTCAGTACAAAGAATTAAACCATGAATGACATTAAATTGTCCCTTATCATTAATTCCTTCCAATGTTCCTTTTAATATACTTTAATTACTATATGATGCACCTATCATCCATTCTTGTACTTGCTTTGTTATTATATAATGGATGCAGGCTTCTATATCTTTACTCGAGGGTAAAGGCTATTTAACTTCTTCACAGTCACAATTAGCGTTTTACCATGAAATGTTGACCAGCAGGAACATGTCCTCCCTTTCTGAGCATTTTAGGTATACAAATCATGGTTGTCTTCTCACCTCCATGTACTTTTGAAACTTAATGTTTAAATTAACTATCTTTCAGAGCTACCATGGCAAGTGTGGTTCTTATAGTGGGCTTCCAAGGAAATATCATGGAGCCAATGAGAATTAACTTATTTCTAGACTTCAGAATCAGCTGTGAATAGTCTACTGCACAGCATTGTAAAAGATATGTTATGCTGTACTCCTGTATTTACTTCTTGTAGATCTTTTAGGGCTGTGAATCTGTACTACTCTGCAAAACCTCAGACAGCTTGATTTTTTAAAATAAAGTTATTATTATTGAGATTGCTTTTTTGTTCACAGTGCTGCAAGCAGCCCTCAAATAGCTGCAGATCATGTCCTCTTAGTTTCCTGTCAAGCAATGGGAGAAAGGAGATGGGCGCATACCAATACTACAGAGAAACCCCATTTAAAATGCACATTTTATCCTACTGATAGTTGTTTGCATATTAAGATAAGAGAATTGGGGGGAAGCTAGAGAAGAGGAGATGCTTTCAGGTGTTGTCCACTCGTATCTTTTCATTACATGGCAGTGCATTGACTGACATCATTCTCATTTCATTCTCCTTAAAATGCTCCTTAAAATGCTCCTTAAAATGCTGCGGGACCAAATACCTTATTTCATGCTCTGATTCTTAGGTTCCTAACTATTCTATCATTTTAGTTCTGCTCTAGCAACAAAAATGCTCACTTAATTTTGGCTGAAATATTCAAGACCTTGGATAGTCAGTATGTATGATTCTTTATCATATCAGTATACTTCTTTATTCACATGGACACATCCAATAATTGCTGAGCACTGGAAATAATGGAATTAACTGTGAAAATACCTGAGAGTGTAGAGAACCCTGCCATCATTCCAGATCCTGAGCATTCGATTGGGTGTTGTTATCCAGTGTGCATCTGCTTTTTTTGAGTTTCGAAAGAATGTATCAGGAATCCAGATCTTCCCCACCATGTTGCTATTCAACCTCAGAACTTTTATGGTGCTGTTGAATCTTAGTCGTCTATCATACCAGGTTTGGGCAAAAAATATATCAATTGTATATTCCTGTAGTAATAACAGAATGTGTTAAGGGAGGACTGCAAGATCTCAGTACAAAGTCTTTATGAAATTACTTCTCAAAACTTTGATGGCTCTTCTGCTGAGGAAAAACCAGCCACTTCAGCAGAGATCCAGGCCATGCAAGAATAGTTATGCAGGTGGAACAGGAAAAATCTATCTCTAAATTGTGTCAGAATAAAAGAGTTGGAAGGGACCTTGGAGGTCTTCTGATCCAACCTTTTGTTCAAGCATAAATTCCTATCCCATTCTAGACAAATGGCTGTCCAATCTCTCAGTGATGCAGCATCTACAACTTCTGGAGACAAGATATTCCACTGATACATTGTTCGTTCTCCTTAGTTTTAAGGAAATGTTTCCTTAGTTTTAGGTTGAATCTCTCCTTAATAAGTTTCTGTCTGTTACTTCTTGTCCTGCATTCAAGTGCTTTGTCTTTTTGTCTTTTTGACAGCCCCTTAAATATTGGAAGACTGCTATCAAGTCAACTCTAGTCTTTTTCTTTGTTAGATATTCTCAATTCCTGCAACTGTTCTTCATATTTTTTAGCCTCCAATCCCCTAATCATCTTTGATGTTCTGTCTGTTCAGCTAGTGAGCATACTCTTATCTAACTTTATAGAGCCAGTCAAATTTCATCTTGCTTTTAGCCAAGTTGATCTCAGAACAGAATCAATTAAAGGACATTTCATTTCCACCAATAGAGGTACCCACATTTCCCACTCAGGGTATTGAGAAACAAGCAAGAAAGATAATTTCTACTCATTCTTTTTCTATAAATGTGTCTAAGGCAGTGGCATGTTAACATATATTATTTATATTTAGTAATGATCTGAATTCACTAATGACAAACAATCTTCAATAAACTCTGACAACAATCTATGAAGAGCTATTACATACCATATTGATAGCATTTACTGGGCCAATGCTATTGACATACATATCAGTGTGAATTACTGTTGGTTGCACTGTAACAGAAACAATAAGAGTAAAACTGTAAATTAAACACAATTCCCACAATAATTAATTATGTTAGCCATTTAAATTAGCAAAGTAATGAAGCAGCCAACACTCCAATGAATGGTTTAAAAAAGCTGTATTACTTCAATAAAGAAAATATAAACAATAATGCCAATAAGAAAGGACTTTGCCTTTCAAACAGGACTGATATTTCTCATCATCCTGAAATCACAACATTGGGAATCTGTTCTAAATGATTAAATTTAACTAAAATTAGATAAAAACCCTTGAGAAATGAGGTTTTGGAATATAAGATTGACAGAAGAAAAAAAATCCATGTAAGCAATAATATTTCTTGATAATAAAAGGTTGGCAATTTGATCATAAAAGTCGATAATTTATAAAAAAAATAACGTTTACTTTACTTGTATTTATAATTAGTATATTTATATTGTTGTCAGTTGTTTAAGAAAAGCAATCAGAAATAAATTATCAATTTTTATTACAAAATTATCATATTTATACATTTAAAAAATGTCAATAATTAGAATTATATTCATATTTATATTATAATTATAATTATTGACATTTTTAAACGTATAAATATGATAATTTTGTAATAAAAATTGATAATTTACTTCTGATTGCTTTTCTTAAACAACTGACAACATAAGAGAAAACAACCTGAATATCCTTCTTGAACAAACATGGTAAAAATAAAACCACTTGGAGGCATTTTTCTCTTATTTAACTTTTAATACTGTCAATATGATACATGGTTAGATACATTTAAGGATTTACTAGTTAAGAGGCTTCACTGCAATTCTAAATTCACCCGTTGGACTTCTGTTCACAACTCAGATTTAACAAGCTTTGTGACCAGTGTCATACTGAACTAAATAGCAAATGTATATATAAAATGTTGAGACTAATTTAATCCATAAATCTCAATTATGCACTTGGAGTTCAGTTAATAAGGAATCAATGGAAGTTAATTCCTCCTTAGATGTTCTAAATTCTACTATTTTTAAAACAGTTACAACTAAGAAAAAAAATTTATTTCCCCCTTCTCTGTCTAAACAAGTTTTCTAGACAGAATACCCAAAGTAGCTATCTGCTTGTGTTTGCACAACACAAGCAAAGTCTTATTCCTATAAAATATGGCTGGCCTTTCCTTCCTCTCTGCCTGAAAAAGTCAGCTTGTCTAGATAGAGGAGAAAATAATCTGATTTTTTTCACTTAGTTGTGCAGTAACGTGATATTAACAACTATGGTCTCATGAACCATATTGCTATATGACAACCCTGAATAAGAGCCACTAGTTCCACTACAGTAAATAACATTAAAAGAATGAAGCCTTTAAAATATATATAGCAATAATGAAGGAAATAGAGCATGCAGATTTGCTTACTAGACAAATATACCATAGTAGTTACAAATCATTCTTCCTACAAATATTAACATCCAGGTTACTTAAAAGAATACTAAATGAAATATTACTGTGCCCAAAAAACATAATTTCAAGTTTTTTAAAAGGAAA
This sequence comes from Ahaetulla prasina, assembly GCF_028640845.1. NCBI lineage: Eukaryota > Metazoa > Chordata > Lepidosauria > Squamata > Colubridae > Ahaetulla > Ahaetulla prasina. The sequence continues at coordinate 115,197,174 of NC_080540.1, forward strand.
GAAGAGAAAATACAAAGCTGAAGTATGCGAAATATTATCTTTTTCCATCAGCAAATACAATATTAATATTGTAATACTATGTAAATTACTTTCTGCACTAAAGAAGTGGGAAGGATTTACATCCATCCCCATTATTGCATACTTAATTGTAATTAGAATTAATAATTATAAATAATCATAGTGTACTATTAATTAGACTAAAATTTAATATGTCTGGGGATGGATTTTCATTCCATCTGTATTATTGCATAATTAGTTAGAATTAATAGTTATAAATAATAATCCTAGTGTACCATTATTCAGACTAAAATCAAGTGTTTCTAGATTTATATTTGATTGGGAATGCCTAGAGTTCAACATAAGACTGGTGGCTATATGTTTTAATTAAATCAATCAATCAATCAATCAATATTAAAAAATAATATTTTGTTTCAATAATCTCTTTTAATCAATCACATTATTCATTAACTTTCACAAAAGGATTTCAGTTTTGATTCACATGTATATCTCTCTCAAAGAAAATGTGAAACTGGAGTATACCGTTCTCTGCTGCTCTCATTAACACAGCATGACTGTCCCATTGATATCAAGCAGGAGAAACAGCCACTTCATCACTTTACCATCACTTCCAGTGGTGGGTTGCTATCGGTTCGCCCGGTTTGGGTGAACCAGTAGCAGTATGTCGTGTCCCACTCCTCCGCTGACGGCCGGGTCAGGGAAATCCAAATCAGGCTTGCCTCTGCAGCTCTGCCCAAAGTCCTAGCAAAGTCCTCAGAGCAGGCAGGAGACCAGAAAGTGACTTCAGCAAGATAAGTTCGACTTTGCCTGACTCAGAGACTGCCAGAAAGCAGATCCTTTATATAGGCCATGGGGTGTGGCTCCATGACTCAGCACTCATTAAGGCCTGCCCCTCCCTTCCTTCTGTTGCCTCCGCCTATCCAGTCTTCTGATGCGAGGGTCACTCCAATCAGCAGCTGTTGTAAATAAACTTTCCTCAGGCTCACATGCTGTGGAGGAGGGGGAGGGGTCTAGCTGCTCCGTTTGCCTGGGCATGGAGCCAGGGCTGGGGCCGGGGGGTGCTCCCTCCTCTGCAGCCTGCTTGGGCATGGAGCCAGGGCTGGGACCGGGAGGTGCCCCCTCCTCTTCAGTTTGTCTGGGCATGGAGCCAGGACTAGGGCCGGGAGGCATACATTCCTCCGTGTTCGGGAGCAGATAAGAAGGCCCCGGCTGCTGTGAGAGCGGGCAAGACACAACACAGTAGCAGTGGCGGGAGGCTCCGCCCACCCACCCAGACATCATCAAATACGATCTGCGCATGCACAGAAGTGGTGCACACATGAGTGAAGCAAGTGCGCATGAGCGAACCGGTAGCAAAGGTAAGTGAAACCCACCCCTGACACTTTCCTACTGTAACGCTGCATGGAATGTTTCTACTAAACATGAACGAACATGTCTCAACTTTCAATTCTGGACAAACTGTCAATCTATTTTCCTCCCTCGAGTGATTGTTTTTAAATCTGGGATGGATTTTCTCTAAAAATGTGAAGAGAGGATTTTTCTCCTCTAGTCACAGCAATCACCACTTCTTGCTACCGTATTAAGAGAACTCAGTCACAAATAAAATGTCTTCTTTGATCAACCCCTCATTGTCTTCAATGCATCATGCCATATTGTAATTCTGGTTTTTTAGTCTTCTTTAGTCATTATAGTGGTTCTTTAGTCTTCTTTAGTCATTATTCCCTCCCACTTCCTGAATCCATGTTTCTCATAATCCCATCATTATAATGAATTCATTTAATGGAATAACTTTAAATTAAATATATAAATCCTGCTTTACCTGAACAGAAACCCTGAGTTTGAGAGCTGATTTTTCTAGTAGTTACCCAAGCAGTTTCATTTTCAGCTTCTTTGTTAAAAAAAAAAATCCTTGCTCTCCAAGCTTCCAGTAACAAGGGCTTTAAAAGGCAACTTTCCTCTTAGTGACACCCAATAAAGGAAATTAAAAACTTCTCTTCTTGTGACTTTTTTCAAGTTTCTGTTATATTATTAGGAAACTGTGCAGAAACTCAGGAACCATATAATACAGATGCAATAATAACATTAAGCAACACTAAGGTTTTCATTTCAATCAGAATGAACCCCAATGTCCACAACGAACACTTGCTCTGAATTGAGTCTTCTCTCATAGAGTACATAAGCCTCCTTATAGGCACCATCCATTCCAAAAGCACAATACATGTTCAAATAGCCAGCTCTAGTCTCCCCTCTCTCTTGGCAAAATAAAACACTGCAATTGTCTGCAGAGAGTCCCAGGGTAGGAGCTTTCTCATTCTTCTCCTAGCTCCTTCCTTCTGAGCTAGAACTCAAAACCACTTCTTTCAGCTTCTTCTCCTTTTGGCCATCCAAATCAGTTTATCCTATCCAAATCATTGGATTGACTATGTGCCATCAAACTAGCACTGATCTGAGACTAATCTGATCCTTTGGGTCTTCCACTGGTGCACTCATTGGTGTTGTAATTGCCTGTCCACCTTGTTGTTGGCTGTCCTCTTTTTCTTCCTATCTTTCTTAGCATTGTGGATGTCTCCAGAGAGCAAGGACATCACATAATGTCTCTGAAGTAGGATAATTTCAGGCTGGTCATTTGATACGTTCAATAATCTGTTTGTTTTCTTGACTATCCTTGATGCTCACAGGAGTCTTCTCCAACATCAGAGTTGAAACTGTTAACACTCTCCCTAAACTGCTTCTTCCAAATCCAACTTTCACTTCACAAGAAGTGACTGTCACAAAACAGTCACAAGAAAAACAATTTCCTGTATGATTGTGATATTTGTATGCATAGACACATCCTGGCATCTTAATGTCTTTTCCATGATTTTCTACTCTATGGGGTGTCAATCTATAGCATATATCTTGGTTGATGGTTGACTTTCTTTTTGATCATAAAAGGCAGAAGTTATCTACTAATTCATTTTCTTCATTGTCAAATCTAAGATTGTACCTTTTGTCACAAATTTGGTCTTTATAGCTAACTTTAGTCCCATTTTTTCACTGTGCTCTTTGATTTTTATCATTAACAAAGCCATTCATTTATTTATACATAGATAGATAAATACAAATTTTTATAGCCTCTCATTTTACAGCAATGATTCTGGATGATTCACAATAAAATATAACAAATACACACAAATAGTTGAAACCTCTGGCTTTTCTTTCTCTACTGCTAACTCACTTGAAACAATTTCAACACCCCTACCACTGCTCCAAATGCCTCTTGTTACCTTCAGAGAGTAGACCCCCAGAAAGGCATCGTGCTGCAAAAAGAAGGGCTTTTTTTAAAAAAAAACATGTAAGTAGATTTTCTACAAACAAAGGCTCTTCCATCCTATTAGAATGAAGAAATGCCAGCTTTACTGCAGCCACTGGGTTATAGTTAGTTCAAGTCACATTTGCCAGGGAGCAGCAATAATGCAAGGGTCAAAGAGCAGAATTAGATGTAAGAGACTCTCTACATTATTGCAGCTTATACAGTGAAAGACTCTGAGATACTGATAGTGTTAATTCATAAATAAGTAAATTCATCTGCCAGTCATACTGGTTTTGAATATGAAATGGGAGAAAGTGAAACCTTGTTCATTGCTTCAGGCAACCAAAGTTCCTAGCTCACCTCATTCTCATATGTTTTGCATTGACTAATGGTTGTTACATTAGGATGGTTAATAATCATTCCCTAGGTTTTTTTCCGTGTTACTTATATCTTTTTGGAATAGATTATTATAACAATTCCTGTTTATCATCTGAGAGGCACCTTACTCTGTTCTTGGTGACTTCCCTGAAAGATATGGTTGAGCAATTTGTTATGATCACGCTATTTTGCTAACACAGGTTTCCCAAGGCTGTCAGGACAAATACACAATGCTAGTTCACTGTTTCCTTGACAACTTTAGAATGGATTTGTTTATTTGTTTTGTTTTTTTATTAAATAAAACTGACTTCATTTTAAAGCTGTGGTGGCGGAATGTTTAGAATGCAGTAGTGCAGGTCAGCTCTGCCCATTGCCAGGAGTTCGATCCTGACCGGCTCAAAGTTGATTCAGTCTTCCATCCATCCAAGGCCAATAAAATGTGGATCCCGATTGTTGGCAGCAATATGTTGGCTCTCAGAGAGTGCTGTAAAGTACTATGGAGTAATACATAAGTCTAGGTACTATTGCTAGTGCTAGTGCTAAAGTTGACTTCATATTTCCACACTGCTGTAAAATCAACACAATCTCTTTTTTGCCATGATTCCTTATTCTCTTCTATCCCAGACATTATATTATGATTATAGTCTAATACCATTGAAAGCATGTTGTTAAATTCAGTTAAATGTTTCCCTGCATAGAGCATCTTTTGCAAAGGTATAGCCTGACCAGTGAAGTCCAGGTTATATGGTTTGAGACATGAACAATATCAGCCTTATTTGATACAGTTCAACGGAGATACAAACTGTTCAGAGTGATATAATATCTTTCACAGCCTTACACCTTGCTGCTGATCCCCAATTCCCACTTTACTGTTTAGACACAAGACCCTTAGATAAATGAGTGAACATGTTGTACAATAAGATGCTATTATATTTCAAAATCACTGAGCTATAACATTTTAAAGATACAAATTTAGTAAAGAAAACATTGATTTTTAACAATAGATACCGATTGCCAAACATTACATAGATAACATTTTTCCCTTTTCCATCCAATTACCATTAAAATAAATAAATAAAACACAACACTCTCACCTCCTATATCTGGCCTCAGTTTGTTGTCATATCCCTCCAGCAGGCCATTTAAAATGAGGGTAACATCACTCTCATGGACTTTGGGAGTCAACACCCAGGTTTTGTTGGTAGTATAATCTTCATAATCATCATCACTTTTTTGGCTAGTACTGTTTAGAAAAAAAAAAAAAAGGAAAAGAGCACTGGAGTCATGTACCTGGAGAAGGTCAAAATTATGTTCCTTGACAACTCCAGAAGAATCCATTATAACTATAATCTTCCCCTTTTTAAGTGATAGCAGTTTTGAACATATCTCTCTGTGTGTATTAATATATATGTGAGACTATGAAGAAAAATACATATAACCCAAGCCATGCTTTGTATGATCTGTCTATAAGGTTAATATATAACATTGATTCATATATTCTACTTTGTTAACAAAACAAAATGGTACTTCCGCTTAGCTTGTTAGGCTACTCTATATTAAATCTTTTTTAAAAAATTCTTTATTAAATTACATGCACAAAATAGTTTAGAGCCCACATTTATCTTTAAAAGCTTTAAAATTTTAAGAGAATATTAGTTCAGGATATTTATAGAAAATGAAATATATGATTTGTGTAAAAGTAGAGGAATGACTAACCCATGCATATATATTCTACAATATTCCACTGTCTGTGAGAGTCATTTGATCACTTTGCTGCCAAATATATTAAATATTAAAACAAATAGTGAATATAATAATTGGAATAATAGAAATTAGTAGATTTTTGACATAAGCAACATACAACTGGTATCATTGAGATATTATAGTGTGTAAGTAAACTCAGAGTAGATGTTTAAGAAGGTAACCAAAATCAAAAGTTTTTAAAACTTGAAAAAATGCATTTTAATCCTCCCTTATTTTTATACAACACAACCTACTTCTGAGTTAAGATAACACACAAGATACAAAATGTATAGTTCAGCTGCATATTTAGCAAAGTGGAAAGCAGAGTAAATAAGAAATTACTCATAAGGAATTACAACAGATAGTTCTAGAGTTTTTCTAGTCTTATTTGAACATCTTTGAAAAATGTTTAGGCATATTATTTCAAAATATATCACTATAATGTAATGGTTTTATAACTTCAATGAAGGAGTCCTTTTTCATTTTAAAACAAAGGTTATCCATTGTATATTTTATCCCAAAACAAAATAACATTCTTTAAAATCTCAGCAGATAAACTGGAAAAATACAATAGAGGTAAAAGAATAGACACAGTTTTAAAATTCTGTATTAATATAACTGGAAACAAAGATAAAATAGGGCAATGTGCTGTTATGAATGTGCCTACACTACAATCCAATGTATTTTCTATAGACATGCTTTGGGAAGTGCCACAGGTCCGGTCAATGGAAAACTCTCTTAACTTGCTATGGAAACAAAGTTTTTGGATAAACAATGGCTCTTTTTAACATAGTTACAAAATTCTTCTTTGGGATCTGTTCTGTCAAAGTTATTAGTCTGATTCAAAAGGGTCTGAGGGTCTTCAGAAGTAGAACAAAAGACCAGTGTCTGGCTTCATGTTACCCTTATGATTTAACAAGGAAATCATTACGGGCATAATGTGGGACTTGTAAGCCAACAAAAGTGACAATGTTGAATTATCTCAAAAACACTCATCTAAATTGAATGAGAAATCACCCGGAAAACCCCAAATCTATAAAGTAGACAGGGAAATCAAGAGACATCCCGGCAGAAGCAGTAAGAAACCACTTTTAAATGTTGCCCAATAAAGCTACGTGACAGATGTGTCCATGAAATTGCCTGGAATCAACCTTGATTGGAAAAAAAAATCTTTACCTTTGGGATTTGCTCTGCAACTTCAGCATAGGGGGAGGAAACTCCAGCATAGGGGGAGGAATATCTAATCCTGTGCTTTCATCTCATCATCCCATACACTGATTACATGTGCAAACGGCAATAGTGCCCACTTAGTACAAAGTAGAATCTTTTTACTAATGCCAATTGTGTCACTAGTAGGAGTGCAAATGTGAAAGATGAACCTTTTCCTACCCATGGGTCCCATTTGTGGAGTCCCTGAATATCCAGGCACTGGCTGCTACATCTACCACAGAGAATGTGGCCTAAGCATTATGGAAAGCAAGAGGCAGAAATGTTCAGGTTGCCTCGATAGACCAGAATGCGCTAGACCTGTAGAGAAAGATTTCTCAGCTTCAGAAGCTTTAAGATATATGGACTCCAAGTCCCAGAATCCCCTGGATGGAGAATTTCACATGTCTTAAAATGACTTTGATCCACAAGTCTGGTTTGTTTTATCTACAATCCTCCTTCATGTGTGAGGAACAGTAAGTATGGTTTACCTGTCTAAACACAACGCAAAGTGGAGGTGAACGCTCACATGTACTAACAAGCATGGATACGTAGTAATTTGAAATAAACAAGGAATGCTGAAATAGGATTATATGCAAGTTCATCACTGTCTCCCCAAACTGAGAAAACACACAGAATGAATGAATGGGTTTGTATAATCTATAAACACCAAATATAGAAAGTCAGTGTGACAACATGGTTCTGGAATAAAAGCAGGAAGCCCTGACTCTCAATCATGGAAGTTAATTAGGTAACTTTAATCTTTGTCTGGATGCGGTGGCTTAGTGGGTAAGAGACACTGAGCTTGTCGATCGAAAGGTCAGCAGTTCAGTGGTTCAAATCCCTAGTGCCGCATAACGGGGTGAGCTCCCGTTACTTGTCCCAGCTTCTGCCAACCTAGCAGTTTGAAAGCACATAAAAAAGGCAAGTAGAAAAATAGGGTCCACCTTTGGTGGGAAGGTAACAGGCTTCCATGCACCTTTGGCATTGAGTCATGCTGGCCGCATGACCACAGAGATGTCTTCGGACAGCGCTGGCTCTTCGGCTTTGAAACAGAGATGAGCACCGCCCGCTATGACTAGCACATATGTGTGAGGGGAACCTTTACCTTTACCTTTTTAATCATTGTCTATCAGCTCAACTTACTTCTTAAAATTGTTGTTGGGATAAAACTGGAAGAGGAATGTTATAAGTGCTGTATCTTGAGCAGTTAAAGGAAACACTCATTATCAATCTAATGAATAAATAAAATAAGCATTTCTGTAAGAAGTTAACAGTTGCTAAAAACTCTTGTAAAGCCCCAAATGAGGCAGCACACGATATATTTATTACTTGAACAAATCCTGAATTTTTTGACTTGAATTACTTGAATTTATTACTTGAATTACTTGAAAAAATCCTGAATTTTGCTTCTGAAGCTATGGCATTTATACAGGATGGGAAGGCTTTCTCTTGGTGTCTAGGAGTTGTGTATAATTCTTTCAAAGCTGAAGAATACAATGATCAGTGCAATAACACAAAATTTCCAGCGGGGTTTACAGTTCCTTGAATTATGAATGTTATGATGATCATCCCAAGACAGGAGGAGTACAAAAAGAAAAGATTCAAGCAAAGAGAAAACCTCACTAAAAGACTGCCTTCTTTTTTCAGAAGGTATGCCATTTTGTGCAAATGTTAGCATATGGCTTATAGTAAATCATATAAGCATGTTTTATCTAAAATTGCACCATCAACACTGAAGGCTTCTATTCTCAGTTCAAATAGCAGAATGTGCCTGGGTGGCTGTAGAAACAGCTTTCTACCCCTTTTTATCATATGGTTCAAATGACACAATGAAAATAATTCACACAGTGCATTAACAGCCTTCTGCAGGAAAAGGCATATACAAATAAAGCCAAAACCATGACAAGGACTTACTTAGTAGTTTCCCATAATCAAAAAAATTCTATGGAACTAAAATGCTATCAAACATACCCTGATCTCAGCATTTCCCCCACATTCAAATTAAAATGGACAGTGGTTTGATTCTATTTTGTTTGCAAGATAAGGAGTATTTTTTTAGCAACCTGTATAAATGTGGATCACAAATGTGAAGTTTTTGTGCAAGAAATAGGCAAATTTTAAGGGAGATCCATGCAGGGGCTGCAAAGTTAGAATAAATAGCACATCATAAAAAATCTAAAGGACAGAAATGGATGATAGATGTGGAACAAACCACACAGGGCAGTATTTAGAGACCATGGTTTTTTCCCCCAAGCAATGATCCAGTGTTGTCTCTTTCCAAGTCTCAAAAAATCCACTGAAATCCCTTTACTTCCTGGATTACTGGCAAAAAACATTGTCCATGATCCAAAGCAGTGGTAGGTTGTTACTAGTTCGGTCCAGATCTTGCGAACTGGTAGTAACAGTGGTGGGAGGCTCCACCCACCCACCCAGACGTCATCATGGACACTCTGCGAATGCACAAAAGCATCGCGTGTGAGTGAAGAGAGCACATGTACACACACACTCCTGTTGCGAACCTGTAGCAAAGGTAAGTGGAATCCACCCCTGATCCAAAGCACTGATTGGAGAACAATGAGAGTTATTCTCTGCCTTAAGTCCCCAAAACGACTATAAGAGAAAAATGTAACAACTTTTATGACACAGTGTTCTCATCTTTGAGTTTTTCCAAATGCCAAATCATGAACATGACTACCTGATAATAACTCAGATCATTGGTTCAGCTAGTTGGATAGTGTTGACATTGATTGACAACAATTTTTATGATCTTTAGCAGAAGCTTTCCAAGCCCTATATCAGAAACTGAAGGCAGTCTCTCTATGCTTCTGTGTTCAAACTGAGTTGTTTGCCCTTATTGAGATGTTAGCTATTCCTGTTCCTATTGTGGAGCTATTCCTCCACAAAGATCACCCTGCCATTTTAGTTTGTGAAACTTACGCCTTATTCTTTATAATACTAAAAGTAGATTCCAACAGAATGCCCTACGACCCAGAGAGTCTTCCTTTTGCCCGGTAGATTACAGCCCATGCCCCATTAGGTCAACATTTCAGAAATATTTCTTACCTAAACAGAGAAACAGAATGACCAAAGACCACTGCAAAAAAGCAGTGGGAGTGACAACAGCTTCATTTTTCTGCCAGCTTCTCTATTGAATTTCCTTGTGGGAAACTAGCAGGGAGTACCAGAAATCTTCCTTCCTTCCTTCCTTCCTTCCTTCCTTCCTTCCTTCCTTCCTTCCTTCCTTCCTTCCTTCCTTCCTTCCCTGGGTGGGGTTGGGGGAACACGTAGGGTGAAACAGATGTGGTGTAGGCCAAGAACCCTAGAAGGGTAACTACCTCCCTGTTTCTCCCTTCCTGCCTCCATTCCCAACAGGCAGGCAGGTGGCCCCTGCTGGGTGAGAGAGGGAGCAAGGGATTTTGAAAGTGGCTGGGAAATATTCATAGAACATTCAAAATGAAGTTCATGTAACAGCAGCAGCAGCCCGGCAGAGCTGAAACAGGAGCAAAGCTACAACTTTCTCAATTTTCAGTCCCTTGGGATCAGAGGTGGGTTTCAGCAGGTTCTGACCAGTTCTGGAGAACCGGTAGTGGAAATTTTGAGTAGTTCGGAGAACCGGTAAATACCACCTCTGACTGGCCCTGCCCCCATCTATTCTCTGCCTCCCGAGTCCCAGCTGATCTGGGAAATGGGGATTTTGCAGTAACCTTCCCCTGCCACACCACCAAGCCACGCCCACCAAGCCATGCCACGCCCACCAAGCCACGTCCACAGAACCAGTAGTAAAAAAATTTGAATCCCACCACTGCTTGGGAATCATAGGTCACAGATTTTGGACAGATTCTAAGTTCACTCATTTGAGGTATCTTGGTTCAAAAAATGCAGCCCTGTAATGCACCATTTTAGCCAGTTTAAAGAACAAGAATTTTAATAATATAGACAGCCATCACAACAACAAGCTCCCTTCCTTAACTGGAAGCATTTTTCAGGAACATGCTAAACAGATTTCCAAATGAACAATAACAGAGCCCATCCGGTCTTTATCAACTGCATCTTTAACTAAATCCCTTTATCAACTACCTCTTGTGGACCTGCATTAGTAAGAGGTCTTTTTCACAAACATAGGAATCATAACATGACTCAGTCAATATTGTTTCCCTTCTTTTCTTTGTCATTTTGTATTCTTTCCCTTCCATTTTCTTTTTTTATTTAAACTAAGCAAATATGAATATCACCAGTTATTATCTATTAGGTAGATAGGAAACTGTAATTCTGGTCCTTTTTTAAAAAAGCTTCTTACATGGATGCAATCTATGGTCTTGAGTAGAGGTGGGGGAAAAAAACCTGATAGACTTGTAAAATCCATACAAATGAACATGATATCAGCTATAATGCTTGGAGACATTCCAGTATTTCGATTTAGACATGCTTAGAATCAGACATAGTATTGTGCTTGAAATTCAAAAATCTGGCAAAAAGGAGGATGAGGGGCAGATTGAAGGGAATTTCATGCTTTTCTCATTTGTTCCTCTCCACCAAAATAATGCGGATTATCCATGTGCAAAGTGGATTTGATGTGCTTTGCTGAAACGTTTCACACTGCAAAGATGATGCAGTGATTCTTATCGAGGTAAAAAGGTAAATGCAGTGTACCTCTGTGAAGGCGTTTGCATTTTCTCATTGCTCCTCTGAGCCTCCAGCACTTAATCTAGATGAGGCTCCTGCTCTTCAGAGAAAAAGGCCTGTATAGTTTTGTGCAATTTTTCAGTTGCACCTTCATGAAGGAAAAATAATTCACATAGATCTGCACAGCCTGATTGAAATGAGCTACTGGAATGTTAGACGTTAACTCAGAAATCAAGGTTGACATAGCTCATGGAAGAGGGAGAACAAGTTTCTTTTCATTAATCTAGCAAATATTTGTCGTTTTCTGTCAACTACTTAAACTGGAGGTTCTCAGTTGTGAATCAGGTTTTCCTAGGCTGATCGTGAATAAGTTTAAAGTGAGGAATTTGCATTACATTACATTATATTACATTAAAAAATCCTCTTCTTTTTTAAAAATTTCTTTTCTTTTTCTTTCTTTCTTTCTGTACCTTAGCTTTCTTTTTCTTTTTTCCTTTCTTTCCTGCTTTTACTCTATGTTAGTTTGTGTTAGGTTTTATATTCTTCTAAAACGTTTAATACAAATTTATTTTAAGTGTATAAGTCAGTCTTATGCAGGCAAGATGGAAGCATTTGCTCCTGTGGTTCCCTATTAGACTTGCGTGGTAAATTCAGACAAGAAAACACAATCAGAAGTACTACCCCTAACTTTATGTAAGATTACATTAATTGGAACTTGCAAGTCTGAAAATATATCCCTATGCCCCCCTCACTTTATATTCCAAGAACCTAAGAAGAATCCCTTCTGAGATGTTTGCTACAGCCTCATTCCTTCTGTGGACCAAAGTTATTACTTGTCTGACTGTTGTTAGTCTGGGCCTCTTTCTCCAGTCTCCCAAGGTCAATTTGCTATACTATTACAAACACACACACACACACACACTTTGCCTGTTCATGTCCACAATGGGCAGCTGCAATACTTTTGACAATCCCTGTGGATATATAGATTAAAATTGAATAATTAAAATCAATTAAGACTTACATTTATTTCTTGCCCAGCTGTAATCTCATCAAAACTATTAGTTTTATTCTGAGAAGTGGGGGTGTCACGTAAGTTCATTAAACATTTGATAGATCATTCTTCTGATAATGCCAGTCTTTCAACCTAAGAATATTTTATGACAGAATATTGCCACAAAATAAGGTTAATGGCATCTGCAGAGATTTTATGGCTTTAAAGGACATAAAGATATCATTGAAGTCTGAGAAACAGATTGTTTCTCAAATATAGTACATACCTAGCTTGTCCTCTCATGGCTAATGGAAAGAATTGGGGAATGGTGAAGGAGGAAAATCTTTGTTTTCTCTTAAATTGCCATAAATATCATGGAAAGTTAACTGGGCAGGATGAGTATAGTACACATTATAATAAGCGAACATTTTTCAAGCAATCCTTTTAATATTATGTTATTCTGTGTATCAGGAAATTTCTCCATGGAAATTTCTCCATGGAATGGAATGGAATGGAATGGAATGGAATAGAATAGAATAGAATAGAATAGAATAGAATAGAATAGAATAGAATAGGACAGTTGGAAAGCACCTTGGAGATCTTCTAGTCCAACCCCCTGCTTAGGCAGGAAACCCTACACCACTTCAAACAGATGGTTATTCAACATCTTCTCAAAAACTTCTAGTATTTGAGCATCCACAGCTCCTGGAGGCAAGTTGTTCCACTGATTAATTGTTCTAATCGCCAGGAAATTTCTCCTTAGTTCTAAATTGCTTATCTCCTTGATTAGTTTCTACCGATTGCTTCTTTTGCTACCCTCAGGTGCTTTGGAGAATAGCTTGATTCCCTCTTCTTTGTGGCAGCTCCTGAGATATTGGAACACTGCTGTCATGTCTCTCCTAGTCCTTCTTTTCATTAAGCTAGAAATACCCAGTTCCTGCAACTGTTCTTCATATGTTTTATCCTCGAGTCCCCTAATCATCTTTGTTGGTCTTCTCTGCACTCTTTCTAGAGTCTCCACAACTTTTTTTATATTGTGGAAACCAAAACTGAATGCAGTATTCCAAGTGTGGCCTTACCAAGGCATTATAAAGTGGTATTAACTCTTCACGTGATTCTATCCCTCTGTTTATGCAGCCTAGAACTGCTGGTTCATATTTAAATGGTTGTCCACTAGGACTCCAAGATCCCTCTCACAGTTACTACTATTAAGCGAGGTACCACATATACTGTACCTATGCATTTTGTTTTTCTTGCCTAAATGTAGAACTTTACTTTTTTCACCACTGAATTTCATTTTGTTAGATAGCGCCCAATAGTACCCTTGGATCTAGGTTGATTCTGTCCTTGACTAGTTTCCATCCATTGTTTCTTTTCCTGCCTTCTGGTGCTTTGGAAAATAAGTTGACTCCATCTTCTTTGTGACAGCCCCTCAAATATTGGAACACTGCTATCATGTCACCCCTAGTCCTTCTTTTCAATAGACTGACAAACCCAATTCCTGTAATCGTGATATGTTTTAGCCTCCAGATCCCTAATCATCTTTATTGCTCTTCTCTACATTCTTCCCAGAGCCTCAACATCTTTTTTAGATTGTGGTGACCAAAACTGGATACAACATTCCAAATCTGATTTTACTGAGGCTTATAAAGTAGTACTAACATTTAATGTGCTCTTGATTCTATCTCTCTGTTAATGCAACCTAGGACTGCATTGGCTTTTTTGGTGGCTGAAGCATACTGCTGGCTCAGATTTAAGTGGTTGTCTACTAGGACTCCTAGATCCCTCTCTCTCCTATTGAGCCAGGTTCTACCTATTCTGTATATGTACATTTGTTTTTTTTTTCTTGCCTAAGTGTAAAACCTTAGCTTTCCTCACCACTGAATTTCATTTTGCTAGATAGGGCCCAGTGTTCAAGTTAAGTCTTGCATCAAATCAGCAACGCAAGTGGAGCTTGTGCCTAAAATTCCCAAATGATACCTAGAGAGCATTGGGAAATAATAAATACGTGCAGCATAATCAACTGAGTAGAGTCTACTTAAGCCAATGCTTTCATTATAGCAACCATCCCTTCATTTTTAAAATTAGGAGAGGGAGGAATCATCTGGGCAGGTACATAACTGCAGATATTCACTTTATTATTGTACTTTTAAATATATAAGCCTGTTCTTGGATAATCTAGTGCTTAGTAAATGTATTTAGTATCAGAATAACAGAAACAAAGTCAGTTGTAACTATGCCGTTTTTATGATCTAAGCAACTTTAAAATGCAAAACTACATACGGTCAAATACTGCTACTTTTTTTTAAAAAAATGGGACTTATCATACATTTTGCTCTAATATATTGAGAAGTTAGAAACAATTATGAAGCATGGAATATTAGAGTAGAGATACATCTGAGTTGTGTGCTTAAAATAAAGGAAAAAGACATTGCCATTTACAAGAGATTCCTACTAAGTAAACATGGTCTGGGGCTTTAATTACTTAGCTATAAATCTGGCTCTAGATGGATTTCTGATTCATTCTAAATCAATCTCTGTCAAAGCTTTTGGCTGGGGAATATCTATCTTCAGCTTAACTTTACATCTGCAGAACTCAAAATTTAAAACAGGTTAGCAATTAGTCTTTTGGCCTGTCACTGTTCATCTCCAGACCTATTGCCAGCCACACAACTAGAGATACGTTTCTACATCAGGGAGGGCTGTTTATGAGCGAAGTTCCCCATTGCTCTATCCCTCATATGACAGACCTGAGAACAAATATGAATACAACTGTCCCTCTTTCTCAATTAATTGTCAAAACATCTGAAATTTGAATCCATAAGCAGGCCTGAAAGTATTTATTGTTTTATGTAAAGCTGCACTAGTAAATTTGGTTAGATGAGTAACCAGTAATGGTTTTCATTGTTGCATTGTGGTTAACATACATAGTTCTGCACATGCCCTGGAGTACAGGTGATCCTTGACTTACAACCATTTGTTTAGCAACCTGAGAAAAAATGATTTACAACCAGTCCTTGTACTTTTGAATAGTGCAGCATTGTCATGGCCAAAATTCAGGTGTTGGGTAACTGGCATTTATTTATGAAAATTGTGGCATCCTGGGGTCATGTGATTGCCATTTGTGATCTTCCCAGCTGGCTTCCAACAAGCAAAGTCAATAGGGGAAGCTGGATTCACTTTACAACAGCATTGATTCATTTATCATTGGTGGCAAAAAAAAGTTGTAAAATTGGGCATGATTCACTTAACAACTGTCTTGTTCAACAATAGAAATTCTGGTCTCAATTGTGGGCATAAATCAAGGACTACTTATACAGTCAATTGTTAGATATCATTCTAATCTCTCCAACTGTATGGAAAGTAAACATGTGGAACAGTAAGGGACAATGTTTGATGTTACTAGGGGAAGGGATGGCAAGAACACAGGGTGAGGCTGTAAAATGTTGAGTATTTTCCCTTTTTTCCCCTTGCATTTTGGGGCAAATTGCAAGTTGAGATTTTTTTTTTTAATTCCTTAAATTTCTTTTAGGTCTTACGACTACAATTTGCCATCTGAAATTAGCAAGAAAGCACACCAACAGTTTCTGACAACTGCATATTTAAGAGGGAGCTGTTTAGGGCCACAGGTGCCCATATCAGATACAGAAAATGTATTTTCCTTTTTACATTTACTATTAAATTATCTTTGCTTGCAGCATGCAACGGCTTTGTTTTTAATGTAAATGAAAAGCCCTGAAATAAATTTCAACTATTGAAGAAAGATTGTCAATAATTATTGGAATTTCAGGAAAATAGGAAAGTGAGGGAGAAGGTCTAACCACTATCTTTTGCACTGCAGTCCAGAAACAAATATCTTTTTGATTGCTTGCATTACTGGGGGTATCCTGTTTAGCCCCTTCAAACAAGAATCAACTACCCAAAAAGAGTTTTTGCAACAGAGGAAAATGTTAACAAGTCTTCCATGAAATTAGCAACTAGATGTAGCATATGCAACATTATTCAAAAAGTGTCTTTCCTTTCCTTTCCACAGTTTTATGATCATGATGCTAGGTATTTCCATTTATATATGTATTATTATATAAGGTTTTAAAAGTAATATTTCAGCTATTTGGGTAATTAATATTTTAAAATTAGCTAATATATTACATCACAATATGATGTTTTAGTGATTTCCTCAAAAATCCTGCCATGTTCACAATTACTACTTAGTGGTTGTGATATGCAGTCTGGCAAGACAACTGCTGTTGAAACAATAGTCTGTATCTCTCACGAATGACACCCAATTCTAAGAAAACGTATATCCACTATGTTTTCAAAATGCTGAAGCATAATTGACTTTTTTATTGTAGGGGCTTTGTGAATGACAAATAATGTTCTTGGTGTTGCTTTTGTGTTCAGTTATATAAGAAATCCATGGAACTCTCCATGTCCAAAGTTAGATTTCCAAGATACCTTTACCTAAATATTATGGGTTTTGCATTCACTCTGATTTTTCTTTTAAGGGGCACTCATTCTTGAATATATGAAAAGTGTAATTGAAATAATTCAATCATTAAAATGTACTTGTTCATTGTGGATATATGGTACAATAAAAGTCCGTAAATGCTGTTAATAGTCACTCATGCTCTGGTTACCTCTCGCCTGGACTACTGCAATGGGGCTCCCCTTGAGGAGCACCTGGAGATTTCAGCTAGTCCAGAATGCAGCTGCGCGGGTGATAGAGGGAGCTGGTCGGAGCTCCCATATAACACAATCCTGCGCAGACTGCATTGGCTGCCTGTGGTCTTCTGGGTGCACTTCAAGGTGCTGGTTACCACCTTTAAAGCGCTCCATGGCTTAGGACCAGGTTACTTACGGGACCGCCTACTGCCACCGTTTGCCTCCCACCGCCCCATGCGCTCTCACAGAGAGGGACTCCTTAGGGTGCTGTCAGCCAAGCAATGTAGGCTGGTGGCCCCCAGGGGAAGGGCCTTCTCTGTGGGGGCTCCTACCCTATGGAACGAGCTTCCCCCTGGACTTTGTCAACTTCCGGACCTTAGAACCTGTCGCAGCGAGCTTAAGACCTATTTATTTATCCGTGCGGGACTGGCATAGAACTTTTAGTTGTTTTTAGGGTTTTAAATTTTTAATTAGCTTTTTGGGAATTTAAATGTATTTTTAAATTTGGGCTAATTTAAATAAGTTTTTTAACTAGTGTTTTACTTTACTGTGTGTATTTCATTCTTATTTTTATTCTGCCTGTTCACCGCCCTGAGTCCTTCGGGAGAAGGGCGGTATACAAATTAAAATATTATTATTATTATTATTATTATTATTATTATTATTATTATTATTATTATTATTATTATTATTATTATTATTATTATTATTATTATTATTATTATTATTATTTAACATGACGAAAGAAAAATAAAATAAGAGGTAGAAACACTGTTGCTTGGAGCATGTGACTGTGAATACATTCTTTTAAAAACAATATCCATTTAAAAATATTTATATTTTTTCATGCTCTCTATAAAAAAAATATCCAGAGAATATTTTCTTTTCTTTCTTTTGATAATTTAAAATTAAATATTGGAAAAAGCATGTGAAATTTCTTTGATATTGTTTATAATTTGTGTGTCCTTTTTGCATATGTTCAATCTAAATATATACTAACCTTTTTCCTCAAATAAAATACAGAATGATGCTTTGATTTTAATATGACAATATTCTGACAAAATATGACAAAATTTAGAATATTTAATATACATTGCATGGATAATATTTCTCTGGATAATTTATCCTTATTGAAAAAGCATCAGAGACATAAATATTGCTTTCCTTATCTTGATTCATAGAGATTACTTGGAATCCAGTATCATGCTAGTAGATTTCTACAAGCACAATGCAAACTTTTGAAAATCTATCTGAAAAGTCCATTTTTTCATTACTATTTCCCCTTAAGATTTTCAAAAGTTTTTTCAAAGCAACTGAAGCCAAGAACTATAGACTTTTCAGCGGAATATAAACTTTTTAGTAATAGATGCTTACGTATCACAGCTCTTCTAACACTGCATATATGAAATACAAAAGGAACAGAAATATGTTATTCTCCATTCATAACCCTCCATTTTACTGATAAACAAGGTCATTTGGAACAGTTTACATTTCTCAGGAACAATATGACATTCCCATTAATTCACCTACTGTACCTGTCATTTTTATATTTAACAAGACTTGATAAATTGTTATTATGGTAAAAGTCTAAGCAATTGGAAATGCTTGTTACTACATATTCGCAGCCTGCTAAAAAATAATCAACCTCTGCTGGAGGTACTTGATTCAGCTTAGCAAAAGAACAATATGCCTATTAATGCTGTCAGTTTGTGGTATGCATGTACACACATAAAAAGTGATGGAGAAAGAACTGACTTAATTTTTTCTCAGTGAAATCAGTAATTTTGGGGTTTTATTATCTTCTCTCTCATTCATTTGAAAAGGGAATTATAACAGAGGGAAGACAGATATAGATAAAATTAGAAGGGTATTAATTCTCGAAGGGCATGTGTTGTCTTTTTATGTTTTCTGTGAAGGATTGTTAGAAGACAGTCCTCTATTGAAGATCTGTTCAGTTTAATAGAATAGAATAGAATAGAATAGAATAGAATAGAATAGAATAGAATAGAATAGAATAGAATAGAATAGAATAGAATAGAATTTTTTATTGGCCAAGTGTGATTGGACACACAAGGAATTTGTCTTGGTGCATATGCTCTCAATGTACATAAAATAAAAGATACGTTCATCAAGGTACAACATTTACAACACAATTGATGGTCAATATATCAATATAAATCATAAGGATTGCCAGCAACAAGTTATAGTCATACAGACATAAGTGGAAAGAGATTGGTGATTGGAACTATGAGACGATTAATAGTAGTGCAGATTCAGTAAATAGTTTGACAGTGTTGATGGAATTATTTGTTTAGCAGAATGATGGCCTTCGGGAAAAAACTGTTCTTGTGTCTAGTTGTTCTGGTGTGCAGTGCTCTATAGCGTCGTTTTGAGGGTAGGAGTTGAAACAGTTTATGTCCAGGATGCGAGGGGTCTGTAAATATTTTCACGGCCCTCTTCTTGATTCGTGCAGTATACAGGTCCTCAATGGAAGGCAGGTTGGTAGCAATTATTTTTTCTGCAGTTCTAATTATCCTCTGAAGTCTGTGTTTTTCTTGTTGGGTTGCAGAACCGAACCAGACAGTTATAGAGGTGCAAATGACAGACTCAATAATTCCTCTGTAGAACTGAATCAGCAGCTCCTTGGGCAGTTTGAGCTTACTGAGTTGGCGCAAAAAGAACATTCTTTGTTGTCCTTTTTTGATGATGTTTTTGATGTTAGCTGTCCATTTTAGATCTTGCGATATGATAGAACCCAGAAATTTGAAGGTTTCTACTGTTGATACTGTGTTGTCTAGTATTGTGAGAGGTGGAAGTATGGAAGGGTTTCTCCTAAAGTCTACCACCATTTCTACGGTTTTGAGTGTGTTCAGTTCCAGATTGTTTTGGTTGCACCACAAGGCTAGTCGTTCGACCTCTCGTCTATATGCGGATTCGTCATTATCTCGAATGAGACCAATCACTGTTGTGTCATCTGCGAACATCAGTAGCTTAACAGATGGATCATTGGAGATGCAGTCATTGGTATACAAAGAGAAGAGAAGTGGGGAAAGCACACAGCCTTGGGGGGCCCCTGTGCTAATTGTACAGGTATTTGATGTGACCTTGCTTAGCTTCACCTGCTGCTTCCTGTTTGTTAGGAAGTGTGTGCAGAAAACAAATAAACCAACCAAAAGCCAGAAGTCTTGAAATTCGCATTTAGATTTTAAACTTAAATGAAAATCTATATCCACTGTTTTGGGGAGGGAGAAACATTTCTTCTTTTCTGCTAATGTTTAAGTGACCATACAATACTTTTCAGCTCCACTTGTAGAGAAGTCAACAAATGCTGAGAATGCTAAATATGCTTAGATTTTTCTCCTGTAATGAGGAATAGCAATAAGCAGAGCATCTGATAATATCTTCATTTGTCTAAACATGCTTATAAACCTCTTCTATAGGGATTTGCTATGTATGCTAAAAGTGTGTTTACATGTGCATCATTAGCTGTCTTCATTTCGATTTTGCACATATTTATTCCACTAAGAAACAGAGCTATAATCTATTGTTTAATATTCTTTTTCCATGTATAATATTCTTTTTCCAAGGACCTAGAGAAGATAATTATATGAAACTATCTCATGTATCTGTACAAGTTTCTGTGGCATCAACTCTATGACTATGAAGATTGCACATCCATACAAATTTACTCCAATGGGCATCTATCTGCTTCACTCACAAAATACCCCAGATTTATTGTTGCCTTATCCAGGGTAAAGACTTTTAGAAGGTAGAAGATTCCAAGCTTGGAAAAGTGTGTGTGTGTGTATGTGTTTGTGTGGATGGATGGATGATTGATAGATAGATGTATGATTAATAGGTAGACAGACAGACAGATGACAGTCAGTCCCTAGGTAGAAGTCTGGGAAAAAAAACCTACATAAAACCACACAGACCTATTGTCAATGTCAACTACAGTGATTTAAATGGGCTTATGTTTATGTAAAAACAGCTTCCTCTCTTCCTACCCCTCCCCTTTAGTGATGGAGAGAGAGAAAGAGAGAGAGATTGAAATAATGGCTGGATTTCAGCTAATAGTTTCAAGCATAAACTAGCCAATTCCCCTTTAATCAAAGTATCTTGCAAAACCATATTACATGCATCCCACAATCTACAACCATGACAATAACCAAGCATCCTAGATGTGCAAACATAGCTACTATGAATATGGTTTGAAAAAACACCCAAAAATAATGCATCTTGATTGTCTTGGCAACTTGTTCCTAATATGTTTCAATGTAATATTGGACGATGTGCATTTGAGTATGCATTCAGATGTGTTTTTTACTAGGTATATGAGTGTTTATGTTTCTCTTCTGGACTTTGTTTCTCTTTGGGTGTATTCCAGACCATGGTTAGAACTGGGTGATTAAAGCTCTATAAGAAATTCACAGAGAGGATATCAATCTTTCATTTGTTCCCACTCAAGTCATCAGTCTCCAGGGAGCTCCAATTCTATGATATGTTATCATTCAAAGTGTGATCCTTTTTCAAGTAGGATCACATAATGCAGCAGATTTTTTTTGGTTGGGGGGACATTAAAAATGGTATTGAGGCCATGACTATTTTGTGAAATGGCACACAAATTGAACAGTTGTGAACAGTAGTGAGTGAGGGATTTTTTTTCACTACGTTTTGAACTATCCTGCATTTTTTTTTGTCCCAAAGCATTAGAGGATAAACGTTTTAGGAGGCTTTAGTTTGAACTCAAGACCTTCCTTTCTATTAGCTAAGCACTCCACCCACCAGAAAAGAGTCAGCAGTCAAGAACATGGTTGCTTATAGACTTCATTATATAAATATAATAAATGAAGTGGTCATTAATATTTTTTGAGTTTGGATCACTACGCATTTGAATGATTTATGGTTTCAGGATTCAAGTATGAACTTTTAAACTTAACTGTTCTCACATTCCATGTTCTAGAATATCCAGCAAATAAATTATTTTGTTTAGAATTAAGCCTTGTTTAACTGTTTTTATTAAATATGTCCAGTGATCCAGGAAATGTGAGGGAATCACTTCTGCTGCTCAAATCCATAACATCAGCATATTTGTGGACTGTGCTTCAGCCAATGAATATTTTCAATAAAAAAAAGGTGAAAAACATCTGCATGCGGATGACTCTGCTACATCTCTCATTGCAAAGAAACAATATTGTATATACAGCTGTACAAATGCAAAATGTATTTCCAATCATCATCCAAATGAATGAAAACATCTTCAGATGTTTCTGAAAGTAAATTTATGTGTAAGATGAGTATTGCAGAAGCTAAAGATGAGACAGTTTAATTCATATATAATAAGGCCATTTGAAGATTGTGCAACACTGAATTAAACTTCAATAAGAGTTGAGGTTTGGGATAGTAATTAAGGCATCAGGCTAGAAACTGGAAGACCCTGAATTCTACTCCCCCTACCAGCTGACTGACCTTAGACTAGTCACTATTTCTCAACCATAGGAAGGCATCAATGGCAAACCATTTCTGAAATCTTGTTTAAAATACTTCAGGACTTTTCCTGATTGGAGTCAACACTAGGAGTCAACGTTGACTCAAATGCATCCAAAAATAAAGAATTATTCCTTTCTAGGTCTTATTGCATTCCTAAATCCTTTGAGTATTCTTTGATTATAGATGGCTCCTCAGTGTGGCATTTTGGTTTCTTTTGTAATACTGGCTTGGATTTGAGTATACTGTTTGTAATCTGTTATCCTATGGTTTATACTTCCTGGTTCATCTAAACTAGCATTCTAACATATACATTTAAATGTCTAAGCATATATACAGTCAGATGCTACCATGAAAATGCATGTTATGTTCAAAGTGCATTTGTGCATTTGTATTTCACTAAATTTGGAATCTTTCCTATTGGATCAATGTATGCTATGATAGTGTGAGGATATGTGAAAGGCCCCTGTTGGTTTTAGTACTGGTATTAATACTCAAACAGGGATTCCTTCCCCTGAGGAAAGTGTAATTGACTCCCACACTGGTGAGTTTTGAATATCTTGCCAAAAACTTGCTTTTATCACATTTTGATTTGCTACACAATGTTATCTTACTTTTTAAAAAAAGGGGTGGCCTTGAGTTGAGAGTTATTATTCACTCTCCTTGTAATAAAATAGAAGTGTCACAATCTTAGCAGTGTCAAAAGACCTTTTGCTGGTACAGGGCCTTCTGCAGAATTCTGTGGAAATTCTTAACCCATAAGCAGAAAGCCAAAATAAAAATGTTGTTTTACTTTAATTCTAATGTGTCCCATTGTGACATGCAAGCTACAGCAATGATACATAATCAAATTTATATCCAGAAATCCAATGATGCAGCTTGACAATGGGTTCTGAGTGGCTAGCATCAGAGATTAATACATCATTTTCCACTACTGTACAGTTCTTATTTATCATAAGCTACAAAGACTTGTGCTGGTGCTGAACACAAAACTCTTTGTGATAGTTCCCTGCCCATGTTTGCCTAACACAATTCTTTCTTGATGTCTATGGAGATTCTCAGTCATCCAGGTCATGGTTGTCTCAAAGATGTGTTGTTTTTTTTAAAGACAACCGGACTTTACTTTTTTCTTGAGGATGTTTCATTTATCATCCAAGAAGGTTCTTCAATTTTGACTGAAGCTTCTTGAATGAGAAGTGAAATGTCTTCAAGGGTTGCTTTTTGACAAAGCACCTTTGGGACAATTCTGTCTTGAGATCTGGGTGTTTTCAAATAATTCATGGATAGAAACATGTCCTGTACATTTCATGATGACTACAAACCTACCCATCTGTAAAGCCCTTCTTAGATTAGAAAGTCTGAAGTATCAGATTCCTTGCTTTGGACAAAAAAAAAAGGCTTAATTTTTTGGGGTGGTTGCCCAGTGAAAAGGAAAGATACTGAATCTTAAGGACTCTTAAGTCCTTTGGTATGTAAGAAGACTTTTGAGAAGATCTACAGCACTGAAAGTCTGTTAAGCTAGAAGAAGAAATGACTTAGCTAATGTTTGCTACCTTTAAGGGCCTTTTTTTACTCCTTTGGTGAATTGCTCATGACCCAACTTCAATTCAGGAGAAAACTATTCCAGCATAATTACAAATTTACAGGTTGGTTTACCTTAAATTCAAGGTGGCTAACAATGTTTGCTCTTTTTTCCTTTGGTATTTATATATAAAGTTTAGAGAGCTACCCACTCAATTGTCTCCGGGCAGCTTGCAATTAAAAACAGCTATACAATTTTACTCCAGTAAGCTACTAAGACCAGATAAAAATAAGCAAATTTTAAAAAAAGTTCTAGACATCCAAAGAGCAACTCATCACCTCATTGCTTAGAGAAATATATTTATGAACTTATGTATGAATTTATTTTTCAAATTTCCAGCAGCATCCCTGGCAATTCCAGAATGTCACCGTGAAGGCATGCATGCTCCCATAGGTTTTTGGGTAAAAAATATTTTGCCACCATGACATAACCTTTGGTGGTATCCTGAAGAAATTAACACTGATTTTAAAAAAATAATGGGAAAATATGTTACTCATCTATCGGTTTTGTACTTCTATTAAAAGTTCATGTTCAAAGTCTGGGATAGTTGCCATACAATTTTATCCCTCACAGTCCAGATGATATTGGTGGCCTAGAAGATCATTGGTCATTCTGTTTCTACAGCATTCCTTCTCAACAGAGTAACTTAGGTAGCTTTTATATTAAAATACATTAAAAAGAAATAGAGACTGGGCAACTTTTTTCCCCCCCAATCTTATCAGTGCTGTTTGTATTGAACAAGAAATTGGAGAAGAGGACCTCCAATCTTTCTCCCAACATTACAATTTGAAGATTTCCCAGAAATTAGTCTGTTGAGACCTACAACTCTGCAAAATGGTTCACTGAATATTGCCTCCTCAGCTTTCAAAATGTGATGTCAATAAAGTGATATGAATTTCAACAGAAGCTTTCCATGCAAAGTGTGTACAAAGTATTTACTACATTTTCAATCATAATTTTAAAAAAGATGTTAGAAAAAGTTGCCTAGAATATCAAAGATATTAAAGGTTTCGATAAATGTCTCCCTTTGATGATGATTGCAGTTTGGGGCCTACAACTTTATCAGACAACTGTTTTTTGAAAATTTATCAGATTAATAGAATAGGTTTGAAATGGCTACAAGAACATTTATTACATTTAATTTTCATGTATTAATTTGTCTTTTAAGTTGGAACTTTTAAATGCACAATTCAGAAGACAAATCTTTCCAACATAGAATGGGGGAAATTGTAGTACCAGTAAAAATTTTCAAAATAAAAACAACCAGAACCTTCCAACCCAAAAACTACCCTATATTTTTAAGGCCTAATGCTGGGAAAGATTGAGGGCAAAAGAAGAAAGGGACGACAGAGAACGAGGTGGCTGGATGGAGTCACTGAAGCAGTAGGCGTGAGCTTAAATGGACTCTGGGGGATGGTAGAGGACAGGAAGGCCTGGAGGAACATTGTCCATGGGGTCGCGATGGGTTGGACATGACTTCACAACTAACAACAAACCAAAATATGACAGTAGGAAAACCAATCAATGCTTAAAATAAGCCATTTGAGGTAAACTTTTCCTTTTTCCACATTGCATTTATTTCTAAAGTAAAACTTCCATGATAGGTTTGCCATTATTAAACATGATAGGGAAATGGGAGAAATAAAAGCAAGGACTGAGGGGGAAAAATAAGTTGGGTCCAAACGGGAAGTAGTAGGCCTGAGGCAAATAATGTGTTTCCTCTTTTTAAATTCTAACTCTTGCCCAGCATGCCACGATTGGCCATTTCTCAAAGAATCACATTAGCTCTTCCTCAATATGGTAGGTGAAAGAGAAATGAAGCTAGCAAGCATTAAAGCATCTGCTTTACTGTTGCCAAATATTTATAACAAAAGGGAGGAGGAAATACAGAGCTTGCAGCACTATGGACAAGGCTCTTGGGATAAGAGCAGCTCAGTATTTGGCAGGCCATTGCTACTTCTGACACCAGCCTGCTAATCAGAGACTCCACAATGTTTTAAGTGCAAGGCACCGAGTTCTACAGCACAGCCTTTAAGCAGAGTAGCAAGCACCGTGTCCCATTCATCGCCTGACATCTTCTCCGACTACAACCTTTGGGCTTGTTTCTTCTGACATTAAGGACACACACCTCTTCACCCCACACACATATATGCGTGTACACGCGCGCACACACATATACGCCATCTATAACTGACGAGGAAGCCAAACATCCTTCCAGTCTCCGCGTCAACATTCCCCTCAGTGAAGAGGCTGGGAGGCTAATGCAGCGCATGCCATCACTACGGCTGAGGGCTCTAGCGGCAAGGAGCGGCTTCCCTGTTCTCGGAGAGATGGTTGGCTCTGCTAGGTGCCCTTGGCCCAGAAGAAGAAACCACGCTGCTGCAGCACGGATTTAAAAATAAAAAAAATACCCGACCACGCAGTCCCGCTATGGCCGCCTCAAGCAACCCCACGCCGCTTTCCCTCCCTCCCTTCCTAGCCAGCTTTAGTAGATTTTCTTGCACGGGTAAAATGCTGTGAGTGGAGAGAGAGGGGTGGGGGGTAACCTTCCCTGGAACAGAGCCCCGCTCCCCTTCCTCTCCTTCGATTCCCCCGCCTCTGCAGCATTATAAACAGCAAGGCAAATATAGCCATTCGGATTATGGGGAGGAATGGCACGTACGGCTCACCCCAAAGCAGATAAATACATAACGGAGGCAGGCGCTCTCCAGCATTTTCCTACCAGCCTTATGCATTTCTCATCGGGCACCGTCTCCCCCCCCCTCCCCACACCATCCCCACTTCATTCTGGCAAACCCACCACCCCCCTTTCCAGCTTTTCCCCAGCCCTCCGTAGCAAAACAGAAAACGCGGCTTACCCCTGGAAGAGGGAAAGGAGTAGTAGTGTCCGCAGCATCATTTTGAGAGGAGACACTGTTGTATCCAGGAACGAGAAGCTGCCTGGGCTCGGCGGGTTTGGAGGACTCATCTCTCTCTCCCTCTCTCTCTCTCTTCACCCCCCCACCACCATCACACACACACACACACACACACACACACGCTCTCCCGCCCCCTTTCCTCGGTCGTAGACAAATCCGTCTCTTCTTTATTTAGTGATTTGTAGTGTGGAAGGTGGTGGAGAGAGAGAAAGCCCCCCCCTCCCCGTCTCTCCCTCCCTCCCTTTACCAGGTCCCGCTGATGGGATGAGCCATTGCGCGCGCTCGCTCTCTTCCCTTCAGCCGAATTAATTTTCGGGGCGGGGGGTTCAAAAATCAAATCGCTTCCTTATCCTTCTTTTATGTATAGGTTCCAAAAAAAAAAAAAAAAAGACGGCACCTTCCGAGTTGGCAAGAATTGTAGGACTAGAAGCCAGCGAGCGTGTGCATGTGAGGGAAGGATGCTCACGTACACACACACACACACACACACACACACAGAGTTGGAGTGGGGAGGGGGAGAGACCACGGATCCTCTGCGATTTATTCCCCCCAGAAGGGATCGGCCTGGCGAAAGAGATCGGAAAGGGGGGGGGGCTTTGCCCGGATTAAGCCGTGAGGTCAGAAGGGGAGACGCGGCACCCGAGGTTGCTGCCACTGCCGCAGCACTGCTTAACACATGCGTGGTACCAGCTGTGCAATTGCTCCCCCTTCCCTTTTCAGCACACGCGTGCGGGGCCGTCTTGCAGCACTGAGTGGTTTTCCACCCTGGCCAGGTGTCAATCTTCCTTCTCTTTAGATCTTTTTTTCCTAAAGTGAAGTAAAAGTGCAGTCTCTTTGCAGTTCACTTCTGCTCTTGACGATCTATATACAGTTTGCTTGGCAACAGCTTCACAGTCTTTCTCCTGAGTTCCCAATGCAATTTATAGCTCTGAGATTTCCTAGTGGTCTCCTGTTCAAGGACTTAGCAGGTCCCCAGGCTGCTGAGTTTTTGCAATGACACAAAGTTATTCATCTAACTGCCTCTACCTGAGCCAAGGAAGAGGACCTGTACCCTGAATCTTTCACACCCTTCAAACAAGTGTATTGAGAGGCATAGAAGGGGTGGGGAGTGAAGAGGAATAAATCTGCTCTGGTGTGGCCAGAGAGATGCATGATGATGGACATTATTTTCTAAAAAAATGGATCTGTGGTTTCAAGGAATAGGTGTGGCTGTTTAAAAGGAGAGTGGCAGTATAAGATACACACTGGACTGAGGTCAAAAAGATAATTTTCAGGGGCATCCAAATGGGAGAGGGGGAGGATTGCACATGGTTTCTGTTTCTGTTCCATTTTGAAATAAAAAAGATTGGTTTATTAGCCCTTCACAAGGGAGGGAGAGAGGGAGGGAGGGAGGGAGGGTGGGTGATAGTCCATCAGACATATGTCCAGACAAAATTTTGCCTTGCAGAAGGTTCCTCCAATATGTAAGACATGGGCAGTATCCGGGTGCCGGTAATCTATGAGTAGACAGGGAGAGAAACAAGCCAGTGAGCAGAGCTGAAGAAGCTTCTTGGATGAAAAGTAAAACGTCTTTGAGAAAAAACCAGACAGTCCAGTTGCCTCTTGAAAATAAGCACCTTTGGTACAAGCCAGTGAGCAGCACATGAATGGCAGATTTATCCAGGCAATCTCCAAGAACTGAAGATGATTGAATTGAAGAAAAAGAAAGAAAGAAAGAAAGAAAGAGAAAGAAAGAAAGAAAGAAAGAAAGAAAGAAAGAAAGAAAGAAAGAAAGAAAGAAAGAAAATTTAGCAACTCTGTCAATGGGGTATAATGTTGGGAACATTTAGGCAGAGAAGCAAAATAGATCAATTTTCATTGATCATTTGACAGGCATCATTTTAATGCCTGTCAAATGATAGGGTTTAGCTTTTCTTTCACTTCATGACTTTTAGTACAGTGATGAAAAGCCCGATCCAAAGTTCATGAAAAAAGTCAGGAAGAGCACTTACTACACAACACAGCTGAACACCTTTAAGGGAAGTCTCCTTTGAGGCTTTGATGACTTCATGTTCATGTCGTTGTAATTTGCTCACCATAATATGAGAGTGATTTACTGTTGCCTTCTTTCATAATATTTTTCAACTTCCCAATCTGCCTACAGGTCATTTTCTACTTACACATACAAAACTGCTGGTGAGATAGGACAAAACTAGAAATGTGATTTTGGCCAGTTTTCTTCGCCCTAACTGCCAGCAACTTTTGTTTTACTTGAGTTAAATTTTTGTAGTATAAAATTAGACTTTGAACTTTGAAATGAAATGGCAATATTCTTAACTACTATATTAATTCAAAAAGCTGCAACTCAAATTTTTAATCAGCAAGTCTTTTATTTGAAGTAGCTGCTGTTATAATTAGCTTGCAATCACCAGTGTAATCCCTGGTACACCCTTTAATGCCTACTAAATTCCCAGTCCAATCCAACATTAAAAATCCTTTATTATAAAAAGCAAATTAATTAGGGTGTGGACATACCACAAAGCAAAGCATCAGCCACCAGGATATTTATTGTAGGATTGCCTTTTTACCCTGAAAACTAGAGTGAGAAGGGAAATTACTTGAGGTTTGTTTGCTTTTGGTATATTAAATCTTGTAGGCCTGAAGTGAAAATACCTAAACAACCATTACATGGCAGAAAAAGTTTGGATATGCTATTTAGACACTTGGATTTTAGCCACCCAGTTCTAGGAACTCTAGATTTGTGATTGACCAGCAGCTACATGTGAATGGACAACTCTCCCAAGGCCACCAGATCTTTCCAAATGGATTCCCCCAAAATGTCTACTCAAAGCTAACAAATTACAGTATAGAGGAGAATTCTAGGAAATGAAGTCCACACTTCTTAAAAGTCCTGAGGTGGGTAAATGCTGTGCTAAAGGTTCTTTTGCACATCTACAAGATGGTGCCCGTAAATATTTCAGCTTCAGAATCTTATAGACCTCATATTTTTTTTTTAAAAAATGGTGAATTCAGATAAGAAAGTAATGCTATTCCTGTACTATCATCAATGAAGAAAGCCAAACAGCACCTTAAATACTGAATTTGTCACATAATATCATTTTGGGCAGCTTTTAGCCACTTCCCCATCTTAACTGAACAGAGATCTAAGCAGACATCAGTACTAAATAGTTTTCTCTGCTGGAAAACTGAATTATCTGCCAACTTGGCCAAAACATAATCACGTTGTAGCAAAACTATGTTGTGACTCCGCAAGGGATATCTCTCAGCACATCTGTTGAAAGGAAGCATGGTCACAGAATCTCTATCACATGGGATTATTAATTGGGAATAAACGTGTTGCAGAACTGAGTGCTGCTGCTCTCACACCTTGCCTTTGTGTGTAGATGCTTGCACTGCCAACAGTTATTCCAACCTGTTAGGGAGTTTGACAATGTGCTCCATTACTGTGAAGTCATGCTTTCAACACCACTGTCATTTGGCAGTCAGCGAGTGCTATCTTCAGTCATGTGAATGGAGAGAAAGATTGGCATCTGGAAGATTTATATTTGAGGACTATTTCTATATTGCAACCTTTTAGTGTTTGCTGGAAGCCCTGATTTCTTATACTTAAACCACATTAGGATGAAAAGAAGTTCCACCCAGCACTTAGTATGATTAACAAATGATGCCTTCAGCCAGGGTCAGTAAAATAGTAAAACTATTTTACAATAGTTTCTTAAAAGTAACTTGTATTCATGTTCAGCATTTGTTAATTCAGAATTTCTGGGTTGTGCTGTTTTGTTTAAAAAATGGGGAAATATTGGAAGTAATACTATTAAAAAATATTAAAATATTAACTCTTTCTCCACTCTGGAGTTAAAAACCAATCCATGCTGTAATTGCTAAAATTGCTAAAAAAAATTGCTGCAATCTATTTTTACAGCAGCTGGTGCATATCTGCACAAACTTGCACTCTAAAAATCAGCTCTCGAAACATACCAAGGAAATACAGTAAATACTGAAATGAGATTATTTAGCAATAAGATTACAGGAGTCATCTGTAAAGTACATGTGAACATAAAAGTTGACAGTTACTCAGAATAGAGGAAATGTCACTTTGGGCTCATCAAGCAAAAGCAATCAAAAATAATAATAATCTAGTGAGGAAGGTGCAGTTTTGCTTGGTAAATGCAACCTCCAATAAACTATAGTATTCTAATATATATATTAGACTGTATTTATCTGTTTTTAAATGCCTGTAAACCGCCCTGAGTCCTTTGGGAGATAGGGCGGTATATAAATATGAATAATAAATAAATAAATAAATAAATAAATAAATAAATTCCCTACTTTCACAAAACACCAGCTCTCTTCAAAGAGAGGGGCTTCCTTTGGGTTCCTTTGCTCCTCCTTTCACTCAACACATTTCTGTCAAAGAAAATACCTTTAATAACTTTTCACGATGCCAGCTCTTCGTAGACTAGATCTGTAGATCTAATTTTGACTTCTTAGAGATTTGATAAAAAGTTAGCCTTGTACAGTTTGGATCTGAATGGAAAAAGGAACTTTTGTAAACATATCTCCTGTCTAAGACTCCCTTAATCTTTGCAGCAATATCTCAGGATTAGGTGCTGCTTTCTATAAATTTTGAATGACCCAGGGAAAAGATTAAAAAAGGAGAAAGGAAAGGAGAAGAAGCAAACTGTTACAGACCCTTTTATTGCAAGGATGAATTAATATTATTTGAGGGAGAAAACAAACCACATGGAGCTATTGCTCCAGAAGAGTTGACCAAATGATTCATTCTCTGCATTGACAGGATGAAATGATTGCTGTTAGGTAACAGGTATGGAAAAGTGGACCCCAATGAAAATCATCTTAGTAAGAAATACTTGGACTTCCTATTTCTTTCTTTGTTGCAACCAGATCAAAAGCTTTCTGATGGAAGATTGAGAAAGGGGTGTAATACAAGTTTCAATTGAAGCTATTATTTCAACCATGTCAATCAAGTGCATCATATTTGAAGGAAGAAAGGAGTAGTTTCTTACACAGTTGACCTGTATGCCCTTTTACATCTGTTTACCAGGACAAAACCTGAAGTTCTTCTTTACCCCCTAGGAAATACAGGGGATATACTGTATGTGAGAGGAATTTAATGTAATTACTCAGCTAAAGAATCTGTAGGACACTTCAAAAGTGCCTTTTCAAAAGACAACTGGGCTTTGTTTTTCCCTTCAGAGGATGTTTCACTTCTTGGATGAGAAGTGAAATTTATTATTTATTTATTTATTTATTTTATTTAATTGAATTTTTATACCGCTCTATCTCCCGAAGGACTCAGGGTGGTTTACAGCCTGATAAAAATACAAATATAATACAAAATAAAAACTAATTAAAAAACTTATTTAAATAGGCCAAAATTTAAAATTACAATTAAAATGATAAAACCCCATTAAAATTAAAATTAAAATTAAAATTCTAGTCCAGACCTGCACAAATAAATAGATGTGTTTTAAGCTCGTGGCAGAAGGTTCGAAGGTCAGGAAGTTGACGAAGTCCTGGGGGAAGTTCATTCCAGAGGGTGGGAGCCCCCACAGAGAAGGCCCTTCCCCTGGGCGGCGCCAGTCGGCACTGCCTGACAGACGGCACCCTAAGCAGACCCTCCCTGTGAGAGCGTACGGGTCGGTGGGAGGCAATCGGTGGCAGCAGACAGTCCCGTAAGTAACCTGGCCCTAAGCCATGGAGCGCTTTGAAGATAGTTACCAAAACCTTGAAGCGCACCCGGAAGGCCACAGGCAGCCAGTGCAGTCTGCGCAGGAGTGGTGTCACATGGGAGCCACGAGGGGCTCCCTCTATCACCCGCGCAGCCGCATTCTGGACTAACTGGAGCCTCCGGGTGCTCCTCAAGGGAAGTCCCATGTAGAGAGCATTGCAGTAATCCAGGCGAGATGTCAGGAGAACATGAGTGACCGTGCATAAGGCATCCCGGTCCAGGAAGGGGCGCAACTGACGAACCAGGCGAACCTGGTAAAAGGCTCTCCTGGAGACGGCCGTCAAATAGTCTTCAAAAGACAGCCGTCCATCCAGGAGAACGCCCAAGTTGCGCACCCTTTCCATTGGGGCCAATAACTCGCCCCAAACAGTCAGCCGCAATTGCAGCTGACTGTACTGGGGTGCCGGCATCCACAGCCACTCTGTCTTGAAGGGATTGAGCTTGAGCCTGTTTCTCCCCATCCAGACCCGTACGGCCTCCAGGCACCGGGACAGCACTTCGACAGCTTCGTTGGGGTGGCCCGGTGTGGAAAAGTACAGCTCTGCCCTCCCGTCAACACCGTCTGTGACCAATCAGAGAAATAGGGGGAGAACCACCAAAAAACAGTGCCTCCCACTCCCAATCCCTCCAACTGGTGCAGCAGGATACCATGGTCGATGGTATCAAAAGCCGCTGAGAGATCTAATAGGACCAAGGCAGAGGAATAACCCCTATCCCTGGCCCTCCAGAGATCATCAACCAACGCGACCAAAGCCATCTCCGTGCTGTATCCGGGCCGAAAGCTGGACTGGAATGGGTCTAGATAAACAGTTTCATCCAGGTACTGGGGTAATTGATGTGCCACCACACTCTCTACAACCTTCGCCACAAAGCGAAGGTTGGAGACCGGACGATAATTACCTAAAACAGCTGGGTCCAGGGAAGGCTTCTTGAGGAGAGGTCTCACCACCGCCTCTTTCAAGGCGGCAGGAAAAACACCCTCCAACAAAGAAGCATTCGTAATCCCCTGGAGCCAGCTCGTGTCACCTCCTGTGTGGCCAGCACCAACCAGGAGGGGCACGGGTCCAGTAAACATGTGGTGGCATTCAACCTCCCCAATAACCTGTCCATGTCCTCGGGAGCCACAGGGTCAAACTCATCCCAACAGTCTCAACAAGACAGCTCTCCGACCTCTCGTCTGGATCCACCCAATTTTGATCCAAGCCCTCCCGAACTGAACGATTTTATCGTATAGATAACCACTAAACTCCTCGGCACATCCCTGCAATGGGTCATCCTGCTCCCCCTGTTGAAGGAGAGAGCGAGTCACCCGAAACAGGGCGGCCGGGCGGTTAACTGCCGATGCAATGAGGGAGCCTTCGTTAAGGGAAAAAAGCACAGTCCAGTTGCCTTTTGAAAAAGCTCTTTTGAGACAACCATGACTTGGATGATGAGAAACTCCATAGATACCTTTATATTTATATTCTGACCATTTTCCTTTCACTTTTTTTTCCTATGAATACAGGGAAAACAAAGATGTTTGCCTTCCCATTTAAGGAAGCAGAGCAATGTGTAAATATTATTAAATGCTAGCACATAAACACAATCCAAAAAAGTTTTCCACTTCAATATTTTTGGATAAACAACCTAAACAACAGAAGGAAAATGGTAGCATTCTAAGGTTTATCTCAACTATTTCATTCTAAGGGAGATTGTATCACAAGGCTTTGCTTTGTGAAGGCGTATGGTCAAACTGTTGCCTTATTGTCTTGAGAAATGAAGACTCTTCTGAAAAGGTACACTTTCAGCTCCTGTGTAGGTTATCGAAGGATTATTCTATTCCTATTCTAATTTTCATTTTTACAGAACAAATTTACTCGGAAAACATTTTATCAGAAAGCCATGAATTTTTTTTAAAAAAATCTACGTTATTTTTTTTTCATTCAAACTTTAATAGTTTCTAATTTTCATTAATGGATCCTTAGATTCCTACCACCTCCTCCCTTTACTGATAGCTACAATCATCAGGCAACCAATTACTAACCTCCCTTTAATTTTTACTTTTCAAAAACTTTTGGTGATGATTAAAGTGCTGTAATTGGGAAGGGCCCTCAGCCATATGTTTTTTCAACTGATTGCTGTAAAATATATATTGGGTTCTTGCCTTGTATTTGATTAGAGACATATGTCAAAGCTTTTCTAAATAGAATCCAGTCCTTTAATTTTAAAGAAGGAAGTATTACATCTTCAGAGTCTAGGAAGGATCCTGTTATTTATTCCAATCATAAACATTCTTTTTAAAATATATATATATATATATAAAACTGGATATTAAGACTTTAATAGCTATTTTTCTTGCAAACTAGTCTTTGCAACTATTGTGAACTCAGCTGAGGGTGGATTAATGTAAGGTCTGATAATGTGGCATTTTTAATCAACGTAATTGATTAATTCAATGTAATCAATGTAACTCAAATTAGATAAAATCTAGCAGTGTTGTTTCTTTAGATTCTGAAAATGGTTTCGATGTTGTTTATTGGATGTCTCTGAAATGAACTCTGACATTATGTATTCTAATTTTTTTGTTCTGCATTAATATGTTTCATTTAATTTTTTTCATTACTATGTGATTACTAATCACATCTATTTTTGTTTGTCACTGTTGATTTGTGGTAATGAATGCTCTGCTTCTCTTTTTCATCTGGTTTAGAATTTCTTGCTTCCACTGTTACAAATTTTAGAAACATTAAAAGGAATATAATAGAGAAGGCAATATGTCAGATTCTGTTACATGTTAATAATGTACTTTATTACACAGGTTAAGATTTAAATTCATATTTGTAATTCCATTTCATTAACTTGTGGGCTTGTTTGCCATCATATATATGTACTCAATAAATTTGAGTTGATCAGATAAGTTGCTCTGGAATCTCTGTAATGATTTTGACATATTTTGTGATTCTAAGCTCTAATTCTTTTGTTTGCTTTAGTATGAAGATTCCCAGGAAATTTTCTCATCATGGGGATTTAAAAATTATCAGTATTCTTTCTGCACCAACTCAGGAAGCTCAAACTGCCCAAGGAGCTGCTGATTCAGTTCTACAGAGGAATTATTGAGTCTGTCATCTGCACCTCTGTAACTGTCTAGTTTGGTTCTGCAACCCAATAAGACAGACACAGGCTTCAGAGGATAATTAGAACTGCAGAAAAAACAATTGCTACCAACCTGCCTTCCATTGAGAACCTGTATACTGCATGAATCAAAAAGAGTGCTGTGAAAATATCTACAGACCCCACACATCCTGGACATAAATTGTTCAACGTCTACCCTCAAAATGACGCTATAGAGCACTGCACATCAGGACAACTAGACACAAGAACAGTTTCTTCCTGAACGCCATCACTCTGCTAAACAAATACTGTAATTCCCTCAAC
Organism: Ahaetulla prasina; assembly: GCF_028640845.1. Taxonomy (NCBI): domain Eukaryota; kingdom Metazoa; phylum Chordata; class Lepidosauria; order Squamata; family Colubridae; genus Ahaetulla; species Ahaetulla prasina. Next base: position 115,233,243 of record NC_080540.1, read on the forward strand.
ACTGTCAAACTATTTACTAAATCTGCACTAGTATTAATCTTCTGATCGTTCCCATCACTCATATCCTTCCACTTATGACTGTATGACTGTAACTGTTGCTTGTATCCTTGCGATTTATATTGATATTGATTGTTTCCTGATTGCTTATTTGTTCCCTATGACTATCATTAAGTGTTGAACCTTATGATTCTTGACAAATGTATCTTTTATTTTAGGTACACTGAGAGCGTATGCACCAAGACAAATTCCTTGTGTGTCATGACACTTGGCCAATAAAGAATTCTAATCTAATCTAATCTTATGTAAATAAAACAATGGCCTAGTATAATTTTAAATATTTGGGATAAGACAAATGAGATTCATAAAAAATAAAATTGATTTATATTTTAATGAAATGAAATATTTTAATAAAATAAAAATTATGTTCATTTCATCAAACTTTTTCATTTTCAACACTATTTCAAGCTAATTGGAAACCATGTGGCATAGCAATTAAGTGTTGGATTATGGAGCACAGAGACTCAGTTCCTAGTCTAGCCTCAGTTATGGAATCTCACCGGGTAACTTTCAGCCCAAATTGCTTTACAGGATGGTTATTGTAAGAAAAAATGAAGAGGAGGTACATGTATATCACCTTGAATCCCTGTACGTACACACACACACACGCACACACACACATACACACACACATACACACACACACACACACATATATATATATAGGTCTTTGGTTATTCGGGTTTTCTCCCGCGTAAAATTGGAAGTGTTTTGACGAAGTCTAAAAACACCAGTCTGAAGATGACGAATGAGACTTTGTCGAAACGTCACCAAGACACTTCCAATTTTACGTGGGAGAAAACCTGAATAACCAAAGACCTACATACAAACACCCGCGAAAACCTCAGAAAATATAGATAAGTGTAATATAAATATATATATTTGTTTTCTGAGGTATATATATATGGGTCTTTGGTTATTCGGGTTTTCTCCTGTGTAAAATTGGAAGTGTCTTGGTGACATTTTGACGAAGTCTCATTCGCCATCTTCAGGCTTCAGCTTCATGCTTCTGGGAGCAATGTGTGATTGCAGCTGTTTCTTCCTTCCAAACAAAATTGAGTTAGAAAATCAAGGAGTATATGAAATCCCATGCACCGCCTGCCCCACCACATACATCAGAAAAACCAACAGAAGAATAAGTGCACGCATTGAAGAACACAAGAACTCAGTCAAAAAAGAGGAACCAACTTCTTCCCTGGTCCAACACCTTAAAGCCACAGGACATGATATTGACTTTAAAAAGACCAGAACTATTGCCAAAACTGAACACTTTAGCAACAGAATAATCAGAGAAGCCATTGAGATAGAAAAACGCCCACACAGCATGAACAAACGAGATGATACCTCCCACCTCCCAGCCATTTGGAAACCCGCCCTTATTGACAAATGAGTCCCTAACACGAGGAATGACACCAGACCCACACTCACGAGGTCCACACAGGATGTCACCACCACACATCCACCCAGAAAGCAGACCCAAACCCACACTGATCATGAAGCACGACCAAGGACCAGAAGCCAGACTGCAGCTGCAACATTAGCCATTTCAAACCCCTCCAATCCATACATACAGCAGACAGACACCCACTATGAAGATGTAGCACGACCACAAACATGAAGCCAAACAACAGCAATGCAGCTCACCAGCTCAAATCCCCCTGCAACTCAGACTAATCTGAGCACAACCAAGCCCCCACCAACACAGGACACACCCCCATCCAATCAGAGCACAAAAAAACCCCCATCCAATCAGAGCACAGCCAAGCTCCCACCCAATCAGTTCAAACCCCCACTAGCAGTTAAAAAGGAAGAAACAGCTGCAATCACACATTGCTCCCAGAAGCACGAAGCTGAAGCCTGAAGATGACGAATGAGACTTCGTCGAAACGTCGCCAAGACACTTCCAATTTTACGTGGGAGAAAACCCGAATAACCAAAGACCTACATACAAACACCCGCGAAAACCTCAGAATATATATATTCTCATATATATATGAGGTTTTCGTGGGTGTTTGTATAAATAAATATAAATATATATATAAATATAAATAATATAAATATAAATATAAATATAAATATAAATATAAATATAAATATAAATATAAATATAAATATAAATATAAATATAAATATAAATATAAATATAAATATAAATATAAATATAAATATAAATAAAATAAAGTGGCTGGATGAAGTCACTGAAGCAGTAGGCATGAGTTTAAATGGACTCCAGAGGATGGCAGAGGACACGAAGGCTTGGAGGAATGTTGTCCATGGGGTCCTGATGGGTCAGACACGACTTTGTAACTAAAAACAAATCATAAATAAATTGATGAAAGATTAAATATCTTTTCCTGGAGGAGGATATTCCTCATGATTTTCACTGTACATAGTGAAAAAAAATGGATTTAATTTTTCACTTTTTCATTATTTTTATTATTATTATTAATTTATATCCTGCCTTTATTATTTTTACAGATAACACAAGATGGCAAATATATTGAACATACCATCCTCTTCCTATGATAGATGGATGGATGGATGGACAGTCAGACAGACAGAGGTTTAAATAAAGAACTTCAGAATTCAGTTCCAAATTGAACTCAGTTTGTAACTTATTACTGTTAGAAATCTATTATTCAGTCCCACTGAAAGCTGGACAAGCACTTGGATTTATTATTTTTTTATTATTTTTGGATTTATATTATTGTATTATGACTGCAAAAAAGCCTGGGTAGTTCATGTGGCAATACATGTAGACAGCAGAATAGAAAAGAAAAGAAAACCTGAAGAAAATCACAGAATACAAAGGTTTGCAAATAGAAATACATCTACTATGCCAAAAGAAAGCAAAGATATATTAATAGTAATAAGTGCCTTGAATGCAATCCCAAAATATCTTTAGCACCACTTGAACACCTTCAGAATTGCCAAAATCGTCAGTTGCAAAAGGCAGCTTTACTTGGAACAGCTTACATTCTGTGATGATAGCTTTCATATTATTAAAAAACTACATCTGACTAGCCCAGATTCTTGGGAATGACTCCATAGCTGGTAAAAAAATATATGCAAAATTCAGTTTAAACATCTGGTTGACCGTGCAATGAGCCATAATAGATCCAATGAGTCATCAGAAGCAAAGATGAATCTTACAGATCTATTTATGTTGTGCTAATAGCACTAGCACTTAGACTTACATACGGCTTCACAGTGCTTTACAGCCCTCTTTAAGCGGTTTACAGAGTCAGCATATTGCCCCCAACAATCTGGGTCCTCATTTTACCCACCTCCGAAGGATGAAAGGCTGAGTCAACCTTGAGCCTGGTGAGATTCGATCTGCCAAACTGCTGGCAGGCGGTGATCAGCAGAAGTAGCCTGCAGTACTGCAGTAATGGCTCTAATGCCAAACATTTATTTAAGTTTAACATCCAATTCACATTGATACCAATAATCATCATACATTTCTTTCCTTTACAATGATGAAGGCCAATTTCCTATTACCTGGATTCATTTGAATGCTAAACAGGTGTCATTGCACATTCTCCTTCACATCAATTACATTAGATCCTCAGAATGTCTCAGTTCACTTATCCAGAAAATCCTGGGCAATTTTTTAAACACTTGTATTTTTTATCAGTTTGCGGGTGGGGAAGGTGTGAAAGTGTCTTAGCATCAATTGTTACTCACGGTTTCTGTTTTAAAGTCTAAATTTGATTAATGAAAACTATATGAACAATCTTTTCTGCTTCATTGTATTTAGTCCTTCGGGAGAAGGGCGGTATACAAATTTAAATAATAAATAAATAATAAATAAATAAATAAATAAAATGTTTAAATTTCAAAATAATTCAATTAGCCTATTTACAGGCTACAAGTAGCCTGTAACAAGTATTTAAATGCACCTTATTAAAAGCCAAACCTACACTTCTAAGATATTAAAATAAATTGGTAGCTAAGTTGAATTTTTACAGCATGTGAAGGATAATGTTTAAAAATTTGGAATCAGAAAACCAAAAATATAATGCCAATTACTGCAAAAATCATTTTTCTAAGGTTTTACAAAATAAATCTTATCTCTTATGTAACCATAGGAGTCTGGTACCAAAATGATGCAATGTGCACTGTGGCCACTCTGCACTATGTTCTTTCATAATCGTAGCAAATAGAAACTAGAATCATAAGGCTGGAAGGGAAGTTTACTAGTCCAAGGCCCTACTCAAAGCAGGAGATCTTATATCATCCCAATCAAATGATTGTCCAGTCAGTTATATTCTGTCACATGCAAATAGTTTTGCCATTGTGTCTTGCGCTACTTGTGCCCACCACAGCTCCCATGTAATCACTCACGTATGCAATGGAATCTTTTATATAGCAGTGTTTTCCAGCAAAACATCCAGTACTTATTGTGATGGTAATGACATTGAGTAATTGCCAATTTATCAGTTGAATTGAGTTGACTTGAGCTGAATTGAGTTGAGTTGAATTGAATTTGGTTTTTTTTTCATCCTAGGAAGCTGGAGAAGTTACAAATTTCTTCCTGTAATATCAGTATATGCACTGTAATAGTGCATATACTGTAGTATATAGTAACAATAGTAACAATAACTATCACATTAGTATTGCTCAGTGCTGTTAATATTATTCGCTCTGATTACTTCTATTGCTTTTGGGTTTGTTTGTTGTTGTTGTTTTGTAAGGTGATGGGGGTAGAAAGCACAATAAAAAAAGTCTGTCTCAGGGTTGGTTCCAAATATTTTTACTACCGGTTCTGTGGGCGTGGCTTATTTGGTGGGCGTGGCTTGATGGTCATGTGACTGAGTGGGCATGGCCAACTTGAAGTCACTCAGGGCAAGGTGGGGCAGCACCTTGCTGTGAATGACATCAAGTTGGCCATGACCAATGCTGCAGAGACAGGGCGATTTCTCCGGGGGACAGCGAGAGCTTTGCCGCCTCCTCTTTTCCTCAGAGGAGCTGCCTCCAAGTCCTTGCGAAGGGACACACACACACAACACAACACAACAGACTCACACACAATGTAAAAGCAGCTGCACTTCACCCAAAATGGCCCCTGCAACAAGCAGGAACTTCACACAGTCACAAAAAGCTCAAAAACCAACTTTCACACTTAACACACACACAACACAACACAACTGACTCTCTCTCACACACAAAATGCCACATACAGTTTTGTGAGATTCTGTGTGTTTGTGTAGTTAGAGTGAAACACTACAGAAACACAGCAAAACTGCACAAATATTTTATTATTTTATTTTATTCATATTTTTAGAACAGGGGTCTCCAACCTTAGTAACTTTAAGATTTGTGGATTTCAACTCCCAGAGTTCCTCAGCCAGCAAAGCAGTTGCTGACTGAGGAGATGGATTCCAGGCAGGCAGATTCAATTGCTAGCTGATGCAACTGATGTAAAGCATGGCTTTGCCAGCCAGAAAGAAGCTGTAATGAGGTAACTGAGGAGGGGGGATTGGGTGGGCCAGAGGAAAAAAATATTTTAAGGGGGGCGTGGCCATGACCGTGGTGGGGTAAGAACCTTTCCTTCACTTCACAGGGCTTATTAATGAAGATTTATGAGGATTTATCTGTTTGGAATGCACCGTTACGGATGAAAGTTAATAAATCGTGAAGTGAAAGTGTTAACAGCCCAGCAGACTGAATTTAAAACCGGTAGGTCATCTGAAACTGTTTGAATTATGGAGTTTTTATAGCGTGGGGGTGACCAGCCGGCCGGCAGACACGATTAAGTCTGGAATAAAGTGCTGTCTTTCGCTTTTGCTATTATAAATATCGTGTTCTGTGCTTTACTGCTGAGGTCAAGGTGTGAATATTAAAGACTGAATTTGTCAAGGAGAAGAATTTAATTGAAGATTAAATTGATTTTTTGTGTGGGAAACTTGACCGGAGCGGCAAGATTTTACTGGGCGTTGTCTTCTGATGGATAATTTTTTTTGAGAGGAAAGTAACAGCTTGTTTATGTGCTTTTATGATCACAGACAATAAAGGAGAGGATTTTTCTCCGAAGTTTAAGTTGGAATGAAGCAGTAAATTTTTCTTTCTTTTTCCTTTGCTGACATGGAGAAAAAATGGCGCTGATTACTGTTTAAAAGCTGTGAAGTTATCTGTGCTCTCTGTGGAGTGACTATGAGTCACAAGCTGTTGAGAGATAAACTTTCGAGTGCAAAATAAGCCGCTTCGGCTCCAATTAAAAAATTGCTGTCCCTTGATCTTCATTAAGACCCTCTGCAAAAGTGGTTTGAAATACTAGTTTGAAATTTTTTTAAAAATGACTCAACAACTTACAGAAATGCAGCAAGTTGCTGCAGCTTTAAACAAAATTGGGAAAAAAATAGCAGGATTATCGGAGCGTATGGATAATATGACATTGGAAATGACATTGGAAATGAAAAAAATGAAACAAGAAATGAATGAAAATTTTGCAAAGCAAACAGTGGAAATGACAATTATTAAAGATGAACTTGAGCAGATTAATGTACATAAGGCAAAAGTGGATCGGCAAATTGGTGAAATATTTTACAAAAATGAGCAGCAAGACAAGAGAATTTGTCTCCTGGAAGAAGAGATGAGGAAATATAATTTGGTTATCTGAGAGATTCTAGAAGAAAAGGTAGATAATTTGAAACAGCGGGTTTTAAAATGGATTAATGATCTTGACACGCAAATTACGTTTACAATAGCAGATCTGGCAAGTGTTTTTAGAATTGGCTATAGAAGGCAAAATGGCTCCAACAGGAATGTGCTTGTCAGGTTTGCAAATCTTGGTGATAAGCTGGAAGTTATGGCCAAGGTGAGAGAGATGGGAGATGCTTTGAAGTTTGAAGGGAAGACTATTCAAGTCTTCCCGAATATATCAAGAGAAGAAAGGGCATGGAGATTTTTTTTAAAACCAATTACAAAGGTTTTGAGAGATAATGGAATTAGATATAACTGGAGGCCACCACAACAATTGAATTTTTTTTATAAAGGAAGGATGCGTACAATTACCCCAGACATAGATGCAATATTATATTTACGGAGGCTTGGACTGATCAAGGAGGAGGATTTAATGGAGATAAAATACCAAATGCTTAAGATGGGTGGAATACATGTGGAAACATCAACCCCAGAAGAAGAAAAAGGGGCTATTGGGGGACAAGACCCTAAAGGGTTAAAGAGGAAAGAAATATCACCTGTGTTGGTTGAACAGAAGAAAAGTCGTGAGGATACAGCAGGAGAAGAAGCAGATAAGAGTCTTGGAAAATACGAAGCCGAATGCGGGAGAGAGCCATCACTTTCTTTTTTCTTGAGTGACGAATTTAAATAGACAGCCCGAAAGAAGTGACCCGGACATTGGCACGTCCCCTCTCCCCCATTCTCTTTATAGAGGCGAAACCGACGAGGATGTGGGGGAAGAAGATTGTTTGTTTTTTATTGTTTGTTTGTTTTTGTCTTTTTTGTTTTTTATTGTTTTTTTTATGCTAAATGTTGGTTATATGGGAGTTTAATGTTGGGTTTGGGCACAGAAAGGAAGAGGCGAGGATAGGATTGAAAATTTATAGTTTAAATGGGAGTCATAAAAATAATGTCATGGAATGTGAAGGGTACAGGGAATCAGATTAAAAGAAGAAGATTGGAATTTAAGATTAAAAGAGATTTACCAGATATTTTATTTTTACAAGAAACCCATCAGAAATCTGAAGATTCAAATAGAATGTATATAAAAGGTATGCAAATATATGAAAAAGCATTTGGAACTTCAAAAGCCAGAGGAGTTGCAACACTGATATCAGATAGGGTGTATTTTGAAAAACATCAGGTAATTTTGGATGAGGATGGAAGATATGTAATAACTGTTGGAAATCTTAATGAGGAAAAAGTGACACTTGTTAATTTATATTTACCGAATGAGAAACAAAGAGAATTTCTTGAAAAAATAACAAAAATTTTGGAGAATGAAAGTGTAGGGAAAGTAATTGTGGCTGGGGATTTTAATTTAATCAGAGATAAAATAGATAGTACTAACCCCACCGCTGTGGAGGAGCAAATAAAATGGGGATTTTAAATATGTGGATGCTGAAACGGCGTGGTGGATGTGTCGAGAGAGGTCAAAGGAATTGAAAGAGTATATACTTTTTTCTCTAAGATATATAATACATATTCTAGAATTGATTATATTTTTCTTTCTAAAGATTTGCTGAATAACGTGGATAAGGTAGATGTGGGAATTTTTAAAGATTCTGATCATGCAGAAGTTATGGTGGATTTAGATTTTAATTTTGAGAAAAAAAGAAGTTATTGGAGATATGAGGAGAAACTGTATAAAAATGAAAAGGATAAAAAATGGATACTTAAAAAATTGGAGGAAAGTTGGAGACTAAATGATAATGGGGAGGTTAAATTTGAAATTGTTTGGGATGCGATGAAAGCTGTGTTTAGAGGGGAGAGTATTAAATTATCAAGTAGGAAATATAAAAATTATAAAATTAAAATGGAAAGGGATAAAAATCAGATTAAAGAATTGGAAAATCAATTTTTGCTTACTAAAGAGAAAAAAATCCTTGAGGAGCTTAATATGTTAAGAAATAAAATGATAGAAGAGGATACAGAGTTGGTAAAAAGAAATTTGAGATATTTAAATAGGAATTTTTTTGAATTTAGTAACAGAAACTCTAAGTTATTGGCAAAGATGGCGAAAAATAAAAGAGAGAAGAGAGAAATTGGAGCTTTGATAGATGATAAAGGTATAAGATGTTACAAAAAATTAGAGAAATGTGAAGTGGTTAGAAATTTTTTTCAGAATTTATATTCAAAGAAACCAGTTAATCGGGGAAAATTGCAAAGTTATTTAGAAAAATATGTGGTGAAAATTGATCAAACACATAAAGAATTGATGGAAGAAGATATAACACAAGATGAGATTAATGGAGTTATACAAAAAATAAAGTTAGGGAAAGCTCCAGGTGAGGATGGATTACCTGCTGAGTTTTATAAAGAATTTAAAGAATTAATAATACCAAGATTGCAAAAATTATTTAATGGAATATTACATGGTGGAGAAGTACCTTCGTCATGGAATAGAACGGTGATTTATTTCACCGTTTATTTATTCATCGCTTTATTGCGAAGGTTGTAGAGAGTGTGGTGGCGTGGCAGTTTCCTCAGTACCTGGAGGAAGCTGTCTATCTAGACCCGTTCCAGTCCGGTTTCCGGCCCGGGCACAGCACGGAAACAGCTTTGGTCGCGTTGGTGGATGACCTCTGGAGGGCCAGGGACAGGGGTTGCTCCTCTGCCTTGGTCCTGTTAGATCTCTCATCGGCTTTTGATACCATCGACCATGGTATCTTGCTGCGCCGGTTGGAGGGGTTGGGAGTGGGAGGCACCGTTTATCGGTGGTTCTCCTCCTACCTCTCTGACCGGTCGCAGACTGTGTTAACAGGAGGGCAGAGATCGACCGCGAGGCACCTCACTTGTGGGGTGCCGCAGGGGTCGATTCTCTTGCCTCTCCTGTTTAACATCTATATGAAGCCGTTGGGCGAGGTCATCAGTGGCTTTGGGGTAGAAAGCACAATAAAAAAAGTCTGTCTCAGGGTTGGTTCCAAATATTTTTACTACCGGTTCTGTGGGCGTGGCTTATTTGGTGGGCGTGGCTTGATGGTCATGTGACTGAGTGGGCATGGCCAACTTGGAGTCACTCAGGGCAAGGTGGGGCAGCACCCTGCTGTGAATGACATCAAGTTGGCCATGACCAATGCTGCAGAGACAGGGCGATTTCTCCTGGGGGACAGCCAGAGCTTTGCCGCCTCCTCTTTTCCTCAGAGGAGCTGCCTCCAAGTCCTTGTGAAGGGACACACACACACACAAAACACAACACAACAGACTCACACACAATGTAAAAGCAGCTGCACTTCAACCAAAATGGCCCCTGCAACAAGCAGGAACCTCACACAGCCACAAAAAGCTCAAAAAACAACTTCCACACTTTACACACACACAACATAATACAACTGACTTTCTCTCTCTCACACACAAAATTCCACATACAGCTTTGTGAGATTTTGTGTGTTTGTGTAGTTAGAGTGAAACACTACAGAAACACCAAATCTCAGAAAGCTGCACAAATATTTTATTATTTTATTTTATTTATATTTTTAGAACAGGGTCTCCAACCTTAGTAACTTTAAGATTTGTGGATTTCAACTCCAGAGTTCCTCAGCCAGCAAAGCAGTTGCTGACTGAGGAGATGGATTCCAGGCAGGCAGATTCAATTGCTAGCTGATGCAACTGATGTAAAGCATGGCTTTGCCAGCCCGAAAGAAGCTGTAATGAGGTAACTGAGGAGGGGGGATTGGGTGGGCCAGAGGAAAAAAATATTTTAAGGGGGGCGTGGCCATGACCGTGGTGGGGTAAGAACCTTTCCTTCACTTCACAGGGCTTATTAATGAAGATTTATGAGGATTTATGTGTTTGGAATGCACCGTTACGGATGAAAGTTAATAAATCGTGAAGTGAAAGTGTTAACAGCCCAGCAGACTGAATTTAAAACCGGTAGGTCATCTGAAACTGTTTGAATTATGGAGTTTTTACAGCGTGGGGGTGACCAGCTGGCCGGCAGACACGATTAAGTCTGGAATAAAGTGCTGTCTTTCGCTTTTGCTATTATAAATATCGTGTTCTGTGCTTTACTGCTGAAATCAAGGTGTGAATATTAAAGACTGAATTTGTCAAGGAGAAGAATTTAATTGAAGATTAAATTGATTTTTTGTGTGGGAAACTTGACCGGAGCAGCAGGATTTTACTGGGCGTTGTCTTCTGATGGATAATTTTTTTTGAGAGGAAAGTAACAGCTTGTTTATGTGCTTTTATGATCACAGACAATAAAGGAGAGGATTTTTCTCCGAAGTTTAAGTTGGAATGAAGCAGTAAATTTTTCTTTCTTTTTCCTTTGCTGACGTGGAGAAAAAATGGCGCTGATTACTGTTTAAAAGCTGTGAAGTTATCTGTGCTCTCTGTGGAGTGACTATGAGTCACAAGCTGTTGAGAGATAAACTTTCGAGTGCAAAATAAGCCGCTTCGGCTCCAATTAAAAAATTGCTGTCCCTTGATCTTCATTAAGACCCTCTGCAAAAGTGGTTTGAAATACTAGTTTGAATTTTTTTTTAAAATGACTCAACAACTTACAGAAATGCAGCAAGTTGCTGCAGCTTTAAACAAAATTGGGGGGGAAATAGCAGGATTATCAGAGCGTATGGATAATATGACATTGGAAATGACATTGGAAATGAAAAAAATGAAACAAGAAATGAATGAAAATTTTGCAAAGCAAACAGTGGAAATGACAATTATTAAAAATGAATTTGAGCAGATTCATGTACATGAGGCAAAAGTGGATCGGCAAATTGGTGAAATATTTTACAAAAATGAGCAGCAAGACAAGAGAATTTGTCTCCTGGAAGAAGAGATGAGGAAATATAATTTGGTTATCCGAGGGATTCCAGAAGAAAAGGTAGATAATTTGAAACAGCGGGTTTTAAAATGGATTAATGATCTCGACACGCAAATTACGTTTACAATAGCAGATCTGGCAAGTGTTTTTAGAATTGGATATAGAAGGCAAAATGGCTCCAACAGGAATGTGCTTGTCAGGTTTGCAAATCTTGGTGATAAGCTGGAAGTTATGGCCAAGGTGAGAGAGATGGGAGATGCTTTGAAGTTTGAAGGGAAGACTATTCAAGTCTTCCCGGATATATCAAGAGAAGAAAGGGCATGGAAAAATTTTTTTAAAACCAATTACAAAGGTTTTGAGAGATAATGGAATTAAATATAATTGGAGGCCACCACAACAATTGAAATTTTTTTATAAAGGAAGGATGCGTACAATTACCCTGGACATAGATGCAATACTATATTTACAGGAGTTTGGACTGATCAAGGAGGAGGATTTAATGGAGATAAAAGATCAAATGCTTAAGATGGGTGGAATACACGTGGAAACATCAACTCCAGAAGAAGAAAAAGGGGCTATTGGGGGGCAAGACCCTAAAGGGTTAAAGAGGAAAATATAGAAACTATTAGAGATTGGTTAAAAGTTTTGGCAACAATTGGAAATTGGCGATTAAAAATAATATAAAACGTAATGAAGTGATTAAAGATGAACTTGAGCAGATTCATGTACATGAGGCAAAAGTGGATCGGCAAATTGGTGAAATATTTTAAAGCTTTTGATTCCGTACAATAGAAGCTATTAAAGTAATTGTGGAGGCTTTAGGCTTTGGTAACAAGTTTATACATGTTATTTCAAAATTGTATCAAAAAAGTAGTGCAAGAGTGAAGGTGAATGGAATATTAACTGAAGAGATAAAATTAGAAGCAGGTACGAGACAAGGATGTCCCTTGTCCCCAACATTATTTTTATTGGCTATGGAAATCCTGACAAGAATGATAGAAAAAGATGAAGAATTAGAAGGATATAAGGGATATAGAAATTATTAGAGATTGGTTAAAAGTTTTAGAAAATGAAAGGAGGAATAAAGAAATTATTGAAAAATTAGGGTTAAACTGGTTTGAAAAATACAGATAGAAAATGGACAAAAAATTAAGGAAATAGAATTAACAAAATATGAAAAGAATTGATTAGAATTATGAGAACTTTATCTATAAGGATTAAAGAGCATAATTATAAAGTTGTTTGAAATGGTATTTGACTCCAGTAAGATTGTCACAAATGGATAAAAAATTAGTAAAAAATGTTGGAGATGTGAGATGGAATTGGGGACTTATGAACATATGTGGTATAAATGTGATAAGGTTAAAAAGTTTTGGCAACAATTGGAGAAAATGATATTTGAAATGATGGGGAAAGTAATAACATTGAGAGTGGAAACTATATTATTGTTGGTAATTAAGGAAATAGAATTAACAAAATATGAAAAAGAATTGATTAGAATTATGATTATAATAGGTAGAATTATAATAGCTAGATATTGGAAACTAGATGTGATTTTTAGAATAGAAGAGTGTAATTCTGAAATGTGGAAATTAGCTTTAAATGATAAAATGACATGTGATATTAAAATTAGAAGTGGTGTGTATAAAGAAGATATTTTCTGGAAGACTTGGAAACCATTTGTGGACTATGCGCTTGAACATTGGATGCTTGGTACCTGTACCTCGAGCGTGGATTTTGGCAATCATGAGGATATATCCAAGACCCAAATCTTCCTTTTTTTTATGTATAGCACAAGGGTGGAAAATGTAATTAAGTTATTGGTTAAAGGGATTAAGTAAAATGTGGAATAAATTTGTTAAAATTTTAATTCCGGATATAATCTTTTTGGGGAAGACAATTGGAAATTGGCCGATTAAAAATAATATAAAACGTAATGAAGTGATTAAAGAGGAAAATATAGAAATTATTAGAGATTGGTTAAAAGTTTTAGAGAATGAAAGGAGGAATAAAGAAATTATTGAAAAATTAGGGTTAAACTGGTTTGAAAAAATACAGATAGAAAAATGGACAAAAAAATTAAGGGAAAACTATTCGATAAATAGATGTGAAACTGAATTTGAATATTTAGTATCTCGGATTATGAAAGATGAAATTGGGCTAAAGGGACTCGTTAGTAGGGTTTATAAGATTATAAACTCTGATGAAAAATTACAAAGAGTGATGAGGACAAATTGGGAAAAAGATCTTAATATTGAAATACCAGAGTCAGATTGGAATGTGAATTGGAATAGTAGAATTATGAGAACTTTATCTATAAGGATTAAAGAGCATAATTATAAAGTTGTTTGGAAATGGTATTTGACTCCAGTAAGATTGTCACAAATGGATAAAAAAATTAGTAAAAAATGTTGGAGATGTGAGATGGAATTGGGGACTTATGAACATATGTGGTACAAATGTGATAAGGTTAAAAAGTTTTGGCAACAATTGGAGAAAATGATATTTGAAATGATGGGGAAAGTAATAACATTGAGAGTGGAAACTATATTATTGTTGGTAATTAAGGAAATAGAATTAACAAAATATGAAAAAGAATTGATTAGAATTATGATTATAATAGGTAGAATTATAATAGCTAGATATTGGAAACTAGATGTGATTTTTAGAATAGAAGAGTGGAATTCTGAAATGTGGAAATTAGCTTTAAATGATAAAATGACATGTGATATTAAAATTAGAAGTGGTGTGTATAAAGAAGATATTTTCTGGAAGACTTGGAAACCATTTGTGGACTATGCGCTTGGAACATTGGATGCTTCGGTACCTGTACCTCGAGAACGTGGATTTTGGCAATCATGAGGATATATCCGAAGACCCAAATCTTCCTTTTTTTTTTATGTATAGCACAAGGGTGGAAAATGTAATATTTTTTTTTTGTTTGTAACGTTAAAAATTTATAAAAATAAATATCATAATAATAATAAAAAAAAAATATTTTAAAAGGCTCCTCTGAGGATCCCAGCTGAAGTTGCCTAATTGCAGCCCAGAAGCTCTTAATTCAGCTGGGATTGCCAGAGGAGCCTTTTAAAACCTTTTGTTTTAACAACTTCTTCGGCTGAAGAGGTTGTTAAAAAAAACAACTTTTAAAAGGTTCTGATAATCCCTGCTCAGCCGCACGATCATCAGAGGGTTGTTTTTTCTTTTTTTACTTTTAAAAGCCTTTTTTGGGCTGAAGAAAAGATGCTTTTAAAAGCAAAGAAAAAAAAAACTTTGATGATTGGGGAACTGGTTTGGGGGCGTGGCCAGCCAGCCATTACTACCGGTTTTCCAAACGCCAGAAGATTTTTACTACCGGCTCTACAGAACCGGAGCGAACCGGGAGCAACCCACCACTGGTCTGTCTATGCTAGAAGACTATATATGTTAAAATGTTAGGCATTAATCCTTTATGTTTTCACTTGAGAAATCACAATCTCTGATACTTGCCTATTTTCATTTCCTATTGTTGTAGTTGTTAGTGTTGTTAGTACTATCACCACTATAATCTCATTACAATTTCATTTTATTTCTCCAATCGGTTAATCTTATGCTGGAAAGTAATAATTTATTTAAAACTTTTACATTGCTTGGAGGTTAAGGACCAGCTTCTCCAGCATTCCAGGTTATCAGTTTGCTGCTGTTGTCTTCCAGATACGTGGGCCCTCTGGGATCAGTACTCACTTCAGTTAAATGTCTGCTTTACCAATTCAGGGAGCCTTCGTAAATTGACATGATAAAGGGGACTAATTGGAGGAAAAGATTATTTGAAGTGCAAAAGTGTCTCAGGTATTTTAGCCTAGCAGGATATTCAAATTGACAATTGGTTTAAAATATCAGAAAGAAAAATGCTGTACATCATACAAAAACAAAAAACAAAAAAACACTGCCAGAACTCTAGTCACTAATAGAAGTTGAAAGCATCCCCCATATGTGCAATTCTTGTCTTTCTGGAGGAATTTGTTCAGTGAGGATTGGGCAGACAGCTGAGGACATGGGAGAAAAGAAAATGTATAAAAAGGTAATGAGAGGTCCTTTAGATGGTATAGTTTCCTCACTCTGTTTCCTGATTCTCATTCTTCCTGATTGCTTCATATTGTATGGTAATCATGATTTAATTAATAATGGCCTTATTCCAGAAACTACATTTCACAATCAGAATAGAGCTGGAAGGGACCTTTGAAATCTTCTAGTCCAGCCCCTGCTCAAGCAGGACATCCTATACCATTTCAGACAAGTGACTGTCCAGTCTCTTCTTAAAAACCTCCAGTGATGAAGCACCTACATCTTCGGATGGCAAGCTCTTCCACTGTTTAATTGTCCTCACAATTAGGAAGTTTCTCCTTAGCTCCAGGTTGCTCCTTTCCTTGATTAGTTTCCATCCATTGTTTCTTATCCTGCCCCATGGTGCTTTGGAAAATGAATTGACCCTCTCCTCTGTGACAGCCTCTCAAATACTGGTATACTGCTATCATGTCCTTCCTAGGCTTTATTTCTCTGGACTAGTCAAACCAAATCATGCAACCGTTCTTCATATGTTTTAGTCTCCAGGCCTTTAATCATCTTAGTTGCTTTTCTTTGTACTTTTTCAAAGTCTCAACATCTTTTTTGTACTGTGGTGACCAAAACTGGATGCAGTATTCCAGATGTGGTCTTACTAAAGCTTTATAAAGTGGTACTAGTCCTTCATGTGATTTTGATTCTATGCCTCTGTTTATACAACCAAGAATTGTATTAGCTTTTTTGGCTGTTGCTGCACACTGCTGACTCATGTTTAAGTGATCGTTCACTCCACAAAACCAGATCTGCCTGGTTTTGTGAAATAGTTAATCCACAAAATACAATTTACAATTGTTGGATTCATAACAAGAGTCAAATAATGTGCATCGGGAAGTTGATCAAAATTGGCCATATAGTCAGCCAGCATTTCAGATCCTTAGAGCTTTATTCTTTGTTGACTCAGTGGGATATTTCATCATAACTTCCTTTCATGTCAGCATGTCTTAAAATACCACTCTCTGAGCACCAAAAATATTTATTATATGAGCTTCCTTTCTCACATAAGGGACTGGGCAATTTACAAAAAATAACAAATAACTCAGTATGCATAAACCCTCCAATGCTCAAGAATATAACAATAACCCCACTGACCAAAAACAAAACAAAATTCCACCATCAGTAATAACAGAGGTCATTTATCTACTTGACTAAAATACCTGCAGTTTTAGCCTGATCTTCAATGCCTTGCCAAAGGCTAAGAGGTTGGAGCCATCCAAATCTCTAGAATAGGTCCTGCCACAGAAATGGCATGATTTTGAGTCCCACAAATGTTGTTTGGAAAGGGGACCTGGAACCTGGACCTCTCTTTAAAACTAGTAGGATTGGCAGTAGGTTGTAAGAGGTCAGCTGATCCTATTGAATGGTTCCATTTTTGCAAGCTATCACAAATGCTGAATAGCTTTGAGGTCATAAATAGGGGTTTTCTTTCTTTTAAAAGCCATCAGATTATTGAGGTCTGTGAACCATGCATATGTTCAAATATTGCCTGAAAAGTACAATTTTACTGGCAACCAAAGATTTAAATTATCGTTCCAACCCCTTATAGAACCTTCCACAAAGAACCAAGGTGGCACAGTGGTTAGAATGCAGTACTGCATGCTAATTCACTGCAGGAGTTCGATTCTGAGTGGCTCAAGATTGATTGACTCAGCCTTCTATCCTTCCAAGGTCAGTAAAATGAGGACCCAGAATTTTGGGGGCAATATCCTGACTTTGTAAACCACTTAGAGAGGGCTGTAAAGCACTGTGAAGAAGTAGTATATAAGTCTAAATGCTGTTGCTATTGCTATTAAAATACAGTAGAGAGAAAAGGACTATGCTCTGGACTATTCATTATGAATACCATAATGTATAATAAGCAAAAGATTCTTTTTCTCTTATAGTCTTTATAATTTATGACCTAGTTTAAGCTTCTTTCTTTGGATGTTCCAGACACCATTTAAAAAGTGATAACTGCTTCTATATTTATTATCTAAAGCTGTTAAAACAAATCTTATGACCAACCTGTGGATGAACATTCTTAAAATGCCTTGTTTTGCGGTTTAAAATCAAAGCAGTTCAATTTCTGGATGACTTCATTCTACAATAAATATATAAATAATAGTATGCTAATCAGATATTATTTAGT
Organism: Ahaetulla prasina; assembly: GCF_028640845.1. Taxonomy (NCBI): domain Eukaryota; kingdom Metazoa; phylum Chordata; class Lepidosauria; order Squamata; family Colubridae; genus Ahaetulla; species Ahaetulla prasina. Next base: position 115,250,981 of record NC_080540.1, read on the forward strand.
CATAAGTAAATAGTTAAATAAGAAATCATTCATTATAAAATTGACATATGCCACATATATAGCCATAACAAGGACCCACACCTGGTTGCAACAATCTGGATGACCATGAGATGGAAGTAAAAATATACTGTACTACTGTAAATCTTTGCTGCCACCTTGCAGACATCTGGATTTTTGCAGCTCAAATCTGGTAGACCTAACTTCAGCACAATGGTAAAAATGGAAACACCAATATTTTATTTATTGTATATATGAAACTTCTTAACTGTCAATCTCCTTCACAGAGGAGCTCTATAACATTGGGTTGACATATTTACTATTTATATTTCATTATAATCTGAATAATGGATATTATTTAAGAAATAGCATACTTTCTCTGAAACAGAGAACGTTTCATTCTTGACTGAATGGGACATGAGAGATACACATTGGATCCAGGGATCTCAACGTATTATCCTTATGTCCAGAGAAATGTTATAGTTTGTGAGAACCCACACATCATTGTTTTTAGATCTAAGTTCTTCCTTGTGTTTATGTGCTCAATAAACCTAGTCATGTAATTTTTTTGTCTACTAAAAAAAAAAGCTGTATCCAGGAGAATTACTTTGTGCTCTGCTTCTTTGCATAGTTTGCTTCTAAACAGATTTTTAGGATGTTTTACTGTATTTCTCTTATTCTTGCCTATTTTCATAGGCATCTATTATAAACAGTGATGGCAAAACATGAGAAACCATGCATTGCAATGTGACATTGCAAGGCCTGGTCTTTTGTATTTGTATACTGATATCAGATACCTGCAAAGTGATCAAACTGGTCAGTCCTAGAGGAGATCAATCCTGACTGCTCTTTAGAAGGCCAGATCCTGAAGATGAAACTGAAATACTTTGGCCATCTAATGAGAAGGAAGGACTCACTGGAGAAGAGCCTAATGCTGGGAAAGATTGAGGGCAAAAGAAGAAGGGGACGACAGAGAATGAGGTGACTGGATGGAGTCACTGAAGCAGTAGGCGTGAGCTTAAATGAATTCCAGAGGATGGTAGAGGACAGGAAGGCCTGGAGGAATGTTGTCCATGGGGTCACGATGGGTCAGACCATTAGTTTTGGTAAGTTGGATATCAGTGAACTCTTAGTCTACTTGAAAGATTTTCTCTCCATTCAAATGTTGCTGTTGTTAGAAGAAAGATACCATCTCTGTAAATCTTATCCAGATATATTTTATCAAATGCTCTTCTTCCATCTTCAGACAATATCCTACTGTCTTCTGGGAAGCCAGGAAATGCTTTGTGCATTTTTAATAGCCAAGGTTGATCATAAGACTGATTTCAGCTGCTGCAAATATTATACTAATTTTAGTTAGGCTCTCAATGTCAAATTAAAATTAAATTGGAAACATGACGTATTATCTGTAAACAATGCCTCTGTCATCTATGGAGGGCAATTCCTCCCACAGGCTCCTATTCAAGCCTCATGCATTTTTTAAAAAGGACACAGAAATTATTCTAAGGTTCCACCTCCTCTAAAGCATGTGTCAGAGTAAATTATTTGAAAATACAAAGTTAGTTTGCATGCAAGTGTATATCTGTCAGTTCTTTGAGATTGGCAAGGTCAAGAAACAGAAGCAGCTGTGATTTCATGAATAGCTTTACTGTGGTAGGGTAGAAAATTATGTTCGCCTGATTTGGCCCTGCATCAGACTTTTGAGACTTTTCTAGAAACTCCAAATTCTTGCGATCTGAATGTACCTGATTCTTCAAAAAAAATGTGTCCTTTGTACAAATTCTGTTCAGATCAAAGAATTTGGAGCATGCATCAAAGGGACCAACCCTGACTCATTGCCAGATCAGATAGGTACAAATGTTCCATCTTACCCAATATAAAGCATTTGTGAAATCCCAGATGTTTGTTTCTCGATCATGCTAACTTTGAGGAATCAATATCAATCTTGAAAGCCTGACTTAGTTCCCCTCTATCACATTTTATACAATGCAAACTCAAGAACAGGTTGAGTTTCTACCTCATGGTTTCCTCTTTCTCAGAACTGAGTAAACTTTTCCCCTTCCTTAAATGTCATTGCTCCCTTCCATCTTCCCAAGGCAAGGTTTATATTCCTTCACATATCCATATGTACTCCATGTTTATACACTCCATGTTTATACATATATGCATATGTGCTCCATGTACTCTGTGTATGCCTTTTAATCAGTGTTGATTCTTGGCAACTTCCTGGACTAGTCCCTGCATTTTTATTGGCAAATTTCATAAGTGCCATTACCTTCTCCCTAAGGCTGAGAAACAGTGGCTGGCCCAAAGTCACCCACTGGCTTTATTTCTCAAATGACTAGATTTTACAGTCTCCCAGTTTCCAGTCTGGTGCCTTACCCACTATGCCACATTGGCATAAACTGTATGAGCCAAAATGTGAGCATATACTGTATGTGAATGCATCTATGTATGTGTGTATATGTACATATAGACACTTTAAAACAACCTGAATAAACATTCCTATTTCCTCTTACCTTGCTTAGATTGTATTCAAGCAAGAACAGAGGAGATATGACTCTTTATTCAGCAGGTGAAATTTCAAGTGAAATCTGACTCTTATTCATGTTAAGTGCATTTTGACATACCATAGAGATGCTTCTTTATAAGAACTCTCTGTTTTGTAAACTTGTTCACTATGTAGAGGTCACATTAAGTTACTGCATTTGGTGAATATCACATTAGGCTGAATCATCAATCAACATGATAATGAAAATCTAATAATTGTTAGACATTTCCATGTAGCTGTTTGAAGGATGCTCTGAAATTATGTGAAAAGGGGTCGGTATATTTCCACTATATTGTCAGTTCAAAGGAGTAAATCAGTTTAAGGGAATGAAAAGCACATGGCTTGCTTCTATTTGTTAAGCAGCTGGTAATGCAATAATAGGAAAGAGATTGTGAAAATGAATCCACAATAGATTTAAAACCATGTAATTAAGCAATAACATCATTTCAAAAACAAAATGTAGGAAATCACCCTTACAGTCTGCAAAAGAACTGAACAATATGAAGTGAAATAATCCTGAACAGAGTATCACTGATGATCAAAACACATTCTTGTACACACACACACACACACACACACACACACACACACACACACACTCTTCAGATCTGGTCTATTTATTGTTGATGCAGCTTATCAAATAAACATTGCAACCAAGGATTTTTGAAAGTACCAACATTCATGTAGTTAGGTATTATGATTAGTATAACCTGTCTGACTTTTCAGAATATTTTAAACTAAACATTTTTTTCTTTAAACTATATTAATTTGGATATGTGCATGTCTGTTTTTGTGTCACATAATTAAAAAGTAGGGCTATGGGTTTTTTTAAAAAAAAGCAGGAAAGAGAATGAGGAAAAATTTGTATAAATGATTGAGTAAGAAGTAGAGGTAAAGGTAAAGGTAAAGGTTCCCCTCGCATATACGTGCTAGTCGTTGCCGACTCTAGGGGGCAGTGCTCATCTCCGTTTCAAAGCCGAAGAGCCAGTGCTGTCCGAAGACATCTCCATGGTCAGGTGGCCAGCATGACTCAATGCCAAAGGCACACAGAACGCTGTTACCTTCCCACCAAAGGTGGTCCCTATTTTTTCTACTTGCATTTTTATGTGCTTTCGAAACTGTTAGGTTGGCAGAAGCTGAGACTAGTAATGGGAGCTCACCCCGTTACACGGCAGCACTAGGGATTCGAACTGCCAAACTGCCGACTGCCGACCTTTCGATCGACAAGCTCAGCTGTCTTAGCCCCTGAGCCACCGCGTTCTACTAAGAAATAGAGGTACAAAGATCTCAATTTATTTATTTTATTTATTTATTTATTAAACTTATATACCGCACCATCTCCCATAGGACTCAAGGCGGTTCACAGGCATATTAAAACAATATAAAACAATATAATAAATAAACATTTAAAACCCAGGTTAAAACTAAATATTATCAAAGCCTGATCACTAAAACAATAAGAACCAATAAAACCCCCATTAAAATTTGGTTAAAACATTTTGTTCTTAGGCTAGTCCCGCACGCTGAAATAATAGAGTCTTCAGTTCACGTCTGAAGGTCCGGAGGTCAGGGAGTTGTCGTAATCCAGGAGGAAGCTCATTCCACAGGGCTGGTGCCACCACAGAGAAGGCCCTCCCCCTGGGGGTCGCCAACCTGCATTGTTTGGTCGACGGCACCCTGAGGAGGGCCACTCTGTGGGAGCGCACAGGTCACTGGGAGGCAATCGGTGGCAGAAGGCGGTCTCGAAGGTATCCCGGTCCTAAGCCATGGAGCGCTTTAAAGATGGTAACCAATAAACAATAAATGCATTGTTTATTGTTGTGTTTGTGTTTAACTAAATCATTGTTCTAGAGCTTATTTTCTAATTTGAGCAATCATCAAATATGATGGCATTGCAATTCTCATCATTCTCAATCATATGTAAATGTATATTAAGAATTTTGATTATAATAGTAAATTTTAATATAAAGTAAGCTTAAGGAAACAGCAGAGAAAAAAGGAGTAAAAAGTGCAAGAAAAAGAAAAACAAACAAAGAAAAGACAGAATAGAATCAATACACAAAAAAGAAACATATAAAGAAGTGACTTCCAAACTTCATCTCAGATATCAAGAAATTTGAATCAAGAAAGGAAAGGAAAGGAAAGGAAAGGAAGGAAGGAAGGAAGGAAGGAAGGAAGGAAGGAAGGAAGGAAGGAAGGAAGGAAGGAAAGAGGGAGGGAGGGAGGGAGGGAGGGAGGGACAGAAAAAGGAGTGGAAGGAAGGACTACAAACCTGGCACTAGACACAGTTTCAGAAGATAATCCAGGGCTGTAAGGGACCTGGAGATAATCTAGTCCAACCCTGCTCCAGCATGACATTGTTTGTGAGTTTCTGTCTTTTGATCTCCCAGTCACATGGTTACATAGCCACGCCCACCCAGTCACATGACCCACCACCACCAAGCCATGCCCATAGAACCAGTAGGAAAGAAATTTAGATTTCACGACTGAATTTGATGACTCTTTATTCCATATAAGGTTACAATTATTAGCCTAAACTGGGGGTTGGGCTTGAAGACCTCCAAGGTCCCTTCAACTCTATTATTCTATTCTATTCTATCTCTTCATCCTACATCCTATTTCTTGTCTATAAACAAATCCATAAAACATCATCTTTTTAGTGCCTGGTCTCAAAATCCATAAAAGGTTGTCAGTAGTAACAACATACATAATTCCAACTTTTATCAAATAAACCAATTTTTCTTCCTTTTATCTATAAATCTTAATCTTTAATTCATGTGATTTCAATTCTTTTCACTTCTTCTTTATCCCATTGTGTAGAGTTCTATTCAAGACCTCAACAAGCCTCTTTTTAAAGTCTAATAGGGTAAAAATTGTCCAGGCCACTCTCTTAGTTTGCCATTTGTACTTTCTTTTTAAATTTTAGAGCTTTAACCACTTTCTTTTGTAGATCCTTTTTTAAATTGTTCTCCTGGCTTGTCAGTTGTTTTTTTGTCACAACAATATACACAAACATTGTCATAAATAAAAACAAGGTATCATGAAAGAAATATATGTATATATAAAACATGCAACAACTATGCTAATTTGATATAATGAAGGGAACAATAGGACAGGAACGGTAGGCACTTTGTGCTCTTATGCACGCCCCTTATAGTTTATGCACGCCCCTTATAGTTGACAATCTACTTTTAATACCATCTCAATCTTGTCACACAAAATTTATTCTATGACTGTCATGTCTTTTGGGACATAATCTATAGTCTTCAATAAGAATGTTATTGAATCAGACATCATTTCTGACATTGCTAATATTATGGCTATTTTCTGACTCCATAATTCAAAAATCACAATGTCATATCATTTTGCATCATTTTGTGGGCTTACATATTTTTCTTCTAACTAAAATCTTTAATCCTCTTTAGTGCCCAGTTTTCAAAAATCACAAAATTAGTGATCTTTCTTATGTCTTACAAAAACCAAAAGAGAATCTATTTCCCATGAGAAGCCCTTTCTTCTTTATAACATAATTAATTTCAAAATCTTATTGCAAAAGTTTCAAAATTCCAAATTTTTCTGGACCTTTGGTTCATTTATAACTTTCTTTGGTCAAAATCTTCCTCAGCTTTTTGCTCTTTATTTCAGCTTCTTCACATTTTTAAGCTGATGAATAAAATTTTATTTTTCAGGATTGACAACAAACTCACCAGGCGTTTTCAAATTAGTCATTCCAACAGTTTTTAATTGCTTAGAAATAGTCAATGAACGATTTCCAAAAGTGATGAGCAAGTAAGGTTTGCAAACTTAGTGTCTTTTAAAAGGTGCCAAGCATGGTTGCAAGCAAGATGGTCATTTCCATCATCTTGTAGCACTCACCCATGGAATACCACTGTCCTTTTCATGAGGAGCATGTGTCCAGAACACATGTGGATGATCTCCCATCCTATCCTTGCCCTGAAAGTTTTTGAAAAGCCGTTCTACTCACTTGCACTTCTTCTTCACTGCACTCATTGCTCCCCCTTTTTCAGCGAAGTCTTCAGTCCACCATTCCTCCCCAGAAGCCTCCAAAATAACGTTTTAAATGTAACCCGTGTGTACTTTTATTACCAGATCTGGATATGATGTAATATTGTGATTAATACGCAAGACTTAGTAACTGAAAAGTGATTTCAGGGAACCTGACATTTAAGAAAACATGTAAAAAAATAACAGAATAACAGAGTCGGAAGAGACCTTGGAGGTCGAGTCCTAGATAACATTGATCAGGATGGCCAAACAGACTTTCCATTAGAAGGTGAATTAACTGAATACATAGAATTTATACTTTATAAAAATATGTTCTAGAGTTTCAAGTTCACCTGTGGCACAAGCGTATTGCCTAAGCACTGCAGGGATTCCATTAGATCCACCATACATAATTGCAGGTAAAATTTAAAAAATAAGTTGCAGAGAAGACTGCAATGAACATTAATGGAAACATAAAATGTTGCTGTCAGAATTTCCAGCCATATATCCCTAACTCCATAGTCCAGAAGAACTAGAAATCATCAAATCGGTAAAGTCTACACTATTTTGTTAAAATATTTCCCTTTCTCTCTCTCTATTTGTCTCTGTTTAATTTTAGTGCAAATGTTAGGACATAAAAAAGGCATGACTAAAAAACAATTTAAGAATCAGTTGTGATTTCTCTGAGAATTGGTAGCATCTGTATGCTTTTGTGTTTTTTATACAGCGACCCAATTCCCACAATGCTTTTTAAATGGAGTCTATGAACCTGAGATAACTTCTTTTTTCCTTAAAATAATATCACCAGCAATAAAACCCCAATACAAAGTTTCACATAAAACATTGTCCAATTATTGCACTCACTTCCTTCCTTCCTTCCTTCCTTCCTTCCTTCCTTCCTTCCTTCCTTCCTTCCTTCCTTCCTTCTCTCTCTTTCTTTCTTTCTTTCTTTTTCTTTCTTTCTTTCTTTCTTTCTTTCTTTCTTTCTTTCTTTCTTTCTTTCCCCTCTTAAGCCCTTCATTCTCCTCATGCTTATATATATTATCTAATATGTACTTGACAAAATAAATAAATTGAATAAAATAAAAATAAAATAAATAAGAATCTCTTCTTCTTTGTGCAGCTCTAGCAATGTTCTATGAAAAGGACTCTGAATGTTAAAAAATGATAAAACCCAACAGCCATACTTTTCAACTTTAATATTCATCAAATAATAATATTAATTGAACTGATTAAATTCAAGACAGGCTTTTATACTTTCTAATTGTTGGATATTTTTTTTTCAAATGTGGATATACTCGCCTTCCTGAAAACACTGGATGGTTGACAAGACACTCACAAGGAGCTTCTACAATGTATCTGGAAGGGACATATTCTGGCATTAAACTTCATTTGATGCTGCTAAAACCTTGGGCACTGGCATTAAGCAGTACCTGAATTCTATAGATTTGGACAAATTTGTCTAGTTTCCAACCTTTGCCTTTTAGGGAAGTTGTTAACAAGGTGGTTAGACTACAGTTCCAAAAACCCCTGGAAGAAGTAGATTATTTGGATACATAACATAACATAACAACAGAGTTGGAAGGGACCTTGGAGGCCTTCTAGTCCAACCCCCTGCCCAGGCAGGAAACCCTACACCATCTCAGTCAGATGGTTATTCAACATTTTCTTAAAAATTTCCAATGTTGGAGCATTCACAACTTCTGCAGGCAAGTCGTTCCACTTATTAATTGTTCTAACTGTCAGGAAATTTCTCCTTAGTTCTAAGTTGCTTCTTTCTTTGATCAGTTTCCACCCATTGCTTCTTGTTCTACCCTCAGGTGCTTTGGAGAACAGCCCGACTCCCTCTTCTTTGTGGCAACCCCTGAGATATTGGAACACAGCTATCATGTCTCCCCTAGTCCTTCTTTTTATTAAACTAGACATACCCAGTTCCTGCAACCGTTCTTCATATGTTTTAGCCTCCAGTCCCCTAATCATCTTTGTTGCTCTTCTCTGCACTCTTTCTAGAGTCTCAACATCTTTTTTACATCGTGGCGACCAAAACTGGATGCAATATTCCAAGTGTGGCCTTACCAAGGCATTATAAAGTGGTACTAACACTTCACGTGATCTTGATTCTATCCCTCTGTTTATGCAGCCCAGAACTGTGTTGGCTTTTTTAACAGCTGCTGCACTGCTGGCTCATATCTAAATGGTTATCCACTAGGACTCCAAGATCCCTCTCACAGGTACTACTATTGAGCAAGGTACCACATATCCGTACCGTGCATTTTGTTTTTGGCCTAAATGTAGAACCTTACTTTTTTCACTGTTGAATTTCATTTTGTTAGATAGCGCCCAATGTTCAAGTCTGTCAAGATCTTTCTGTAACTTGAGCCTATCTTCTGGAGTGTTGGCTATTCCTGCCAGCTTGGTGTCATCTGCAAATTTGATGAGTTCCCCATCTATCCCCTCGTCCAAGTCATTGATGAAGATGTTGAAGAGTACTGGGCCTAAAACAGAGCCTTGGAGTACTCCACTGCATACTTCCCTCCATGTGGATGTAGTTCCGTTGAGGACTACACGTTGAGTGCGGTTGGTCAGCCAGTTACGAATCCATCTTGTGATAGTGCTACCTAACCCACATTTTTCTACTTTATCTAGTAGTAGGTTATGGTCTACTTTATCAAATGCTTTACTGAAGTCCAAGTAAATTATATCGACAGCATTCCTCTGGTCTACTAATTTTGTCATTTTGTCAAAGAATAAGATTAGTCTGGCATGATCTGTTTTTGAAAAACCCATGTTGGCTTTTGGTTATTACTTTGTTTGCTTCTAGGTGTTCGGTGATTCGTTGCTTGATTATCTTTTTCAGAATCCTCCCCAGTATTGAGGTCAGGCTGATAGGTCTGTAGTTTCCTGGATCTGTTTTTTTTTTCCTTTTTTGAAGATGGGAACTACATCAGCTCTTTTCCAGTCCTCTGGCAGCTCCCCTGTGCTCCAGGATCTTTGAAAGATATAGTTCAGTGGTTCTGAGATCACGTCTGCCAGTTCCTTCAGAACCTTGGGGTGTAATCCATCCGGTCCTGGTGATTTGAACTCGTCTAGGGTAGACAGGTGTTCACTTACCATTTTCTTCCCTATTTTAACTTGTGTTTCTAATCTGTTTTTTGTAGTGCTGTTTTTGATAGGTTGGATTGTTTTTTCCTTTTGTGTAAAGACAGATGCAAAATATGAGTTAAGTAGATCTGCTTTCTCCCTGTTGCTTGTCATCTTTTTGCCACTTTCTCCCAGCAATGGCCCAATTGTTTCCTTGACTTTTTTCTTGTTTTTAACATGTTTGAAGAAGCTTTTTTTGTTATTTTTTACTTTTGTCGCTAGCCTTTGTTCATTGTGAGCCTTAGCTTTCCTCACTTCATCTTTACAGGCTCGGGCTATTTGCTGATATTCTGCCTTAGTTATTTGCCCCTCTTTCCACTTTTTATATTTGTCCTTTTTGTCTTTCAATTTGTCAGATAGTTCTTTATGCATCCATGCTGGTTTCTTTTGAGATCTATTATTTTTCTTCTTCATTGGTATTGTGTTAGACTGCGCTTTTATAATCTCACTTTTCAAAATTTCCCAAGCTTCTTGAGTCGTTTTCCCCCTGAGGATTCTCATCCATTGAATCCTTCTCAAGCTCTCTCTAAGTTTATTGAAATTAGCTCTCTTAAAGTCCAAGACTCTAGTTTGACTTTGTTCTACTACTTGTATTTGCTTAATGTCGAATTCCAATATTGCATGGTCACTTGCCCCCAAGGTTCCTGTAGCTTCAACACCTTCTATCATTTCATCTCTGTTAGTGAGAATTAAGTCCAGTATGGCTGATCCCCTTGTTGCCTTCTCTATTTTTTGGGAAACAAAGTTGTCTGCTAGGTTTGTTAGGAACCTGTTGGATCTTCCACTTGGTGCAGAGTTTGGAAGATACCTTCCAGTCAGGATTCAGACCTGATCATACAGTAGTAATGAGATGGCATTAATGGTTGATGACTTTTGACAGGCTTGGGATATGATAATGCATCCATCCTGGCCCTTTGTGATCTCTCAGAAGTCCTTAATACCATTCATCATGGTATCCTACTGGGTTAGTTTAGGGGATGGGAATGGGAGGCAAAGTGCTTTGACTGCTTCCTTTCTCCAGGACCAGTTCCAGTAAGTGTTGGTCAGAGGGGAATATTACTTGGAACACTGACAAGGGAGAGAGCCTAAGGCCTCTGCTCTATGGTATGTCTCAAGGCTTTACTTCTCTTTTCTCTTATTTAACACCTACATGAAGCTACCAGGTGAGGTCATCAGGTTTTTTTTTTTATTATTATTTGATTTTGTCACAACAGTATATATAATCATCAACATAAACAATAATTCATCATGAGAAAAAAATTATATATAAGTAAAAGTATGCAATAACTATGTTAATTTGATATAATGAAGGGAACAATAGGACAGGAACGGTAGGCATTTTTGTGCTCTTATGCACGCCCCTTATAGTCCTCTTAGGAATGGGGTGAGGTCAATAGTAGATAGTTTTTGGTTGAAGATTTTGGGGTTTTGAGTAGAGACTATAGAGTCAGGTAATGAGTTCCAAGCGTTAACAACTCTGTTACAGAAGTCGTATTTTCTGCAATCAAGTTTGAAGTGGTTGACATTAAGTTTGAATCTATTGTTTGCTCTTGTATTATTGCGATTGAAGCTGAAGTAGTCTTTTACAGGAAGGATATTACAATAGATGATTCTGTGTGTTAAACACAGATCATGTCGGACTCGGTGGAGTTCTAAGTTTTCTAATCCCAGGATTTCAAGCCTGGTGGCATAAGGTATTTTGTTTAGTTTAGTTTAGTTTAGTTTTAGTTTTATTAGATTTTTATACCGCCCTTCTCCCGAAGGACTCAGGGTGGTGTACAGCCAGGATAAAACTTAATATATATACAATTAAAACCGAAATTTAAAACAAAGCAAATTACAAACAAAGGCCGATATTAAAATTTAAAAGATTTAAAAACCCAAAAACCATAAAAACCCAATTTAAAATAGTAAAACTATTATGCCAGTCCTGCTTGAATATATAAATATGTTTTTAGTTCACGGCAAAAGGTCCGGAGATCAGGCACTTGGCGTAAGCCAGGGAGAAGTTCATTCCAGAGCGTCGAAGCTCCAACAGAGAAGGCCCTGCTCCTGGGGGCCGCCAGCCGACACTGTTTGGCGGACGGCACCCTGAGAAGGCCTTCTCTGTGGGAGCGTACGGGTCGGTGGGAGGCATAAGGTAACAGCAGGCGGTCTCGTAAGTACCCGGGTCCTAAGCCATGGAGCGCTTTAAAGGTGGTAACCAGAATCTTGAAGCGCACCCAAAAGACCACAGGAAGCCAGTGCAGACCGCGCAGTAGCGATGTTACTTGGCTCCCATTACGACTCGCGCAGCCGCATTCTGGACTAACTGCAGCCTCCGGGTGCACCTCAAGGGCAGCCCCATGTAGAGAGCATTGCAATAATCCAACCAAGACGTGACCAGAGCGTGAGTGACCGTGCATAAGGCATCCGGTCAAGGAAGGGACGCAACTGGCGGACCAGGCGAACCTGGTAAAAGGCCCTCCTGGAGACGGCCACTAGGTGTTCGTCAAAGGACAGCCGCCCATCCAGGAGGATACCCAAGTTGCATACCACCTCCTTCGGGGCCAATAACTCGCCCCCAACAGTCAGCTGTGGGTACAGCTGACTGTACCGGGATGCCGGCATCCACAGCCACTCTGTCTTGGAGGGATTGAGTTTGAGACTGTTTCTCCCCATCCAGACCCATACGGCTTCCAGGCACCAGGACAGTACTTCAATGGCTTCGTTGTTGTATTCGGAGGAGCGAAGAACTCTTCTACTAAAATATTTCTGGACGCGTTCGATAGTATTAATGTCAGAGATGTGGTATGGGTTCCAGACGGATGAGCTGTATTCAAGAATAGGTCTGGCAAATGTTTTGTATGCTCTGGTTAGTAGTGTAGAGTTTTTGGAAAAGAAGCTACGTAAAATTAGGTTTACAACTCTTAGAGCTTTTTTTGCTATGTAGTTGCAGTGGGCTTTGGCATTTAGGTCATTTGATATGAAAACTCCAAGGTCTTTGACAGGGTGGGGGTCGTCAGTAAGGAAATGACCATCAAGCTTGTACTTAGTGTTTGGGTTCTTTTTTCCAATATGTAAGACTGAGCATTTGCTGGTTGAGATTTGGAGTTGCCAAGTTTTAGACCAATCGGATACAAAGTCAAGGTCTTTTTAAAGGGTAGTAGTATTGTTGGTGGTATTAAATAGTTTGACATCATCAGCAAAGAGAACACAATAACTTGAGATAAGGTCACAGAGATCATTTATGTATTGTATGAAGAGCGTTAGTCCAAGAACACTACCTTGGGGAACGCCACTTTTGACAGGAACAGGATTTGATAGAGTTGTCACAGTTATTCTGACAATACTCAGTAATAATTTCTTTATTGACCAAGTGTGACTGGACACACAGGGAATTTGTCTTGGTGCATACACTCTCAGTATACACAAAAGAAAAGACACACTTGTCAAGAATCACAAGGCACAACACTCAATGATAGTCACAGGAACAAATAAGCAATCAAATATAAAGCTCTAGATACATGGAACCAGACTATTTGCATATTCCTATCCTACCCTATCTTACCCTACCCTATTATATCATTCCATTTATATAACAGTCTATCTCACATATGTGACTCTGGGTGGCTTACAGAGTTAAAAACACAAAAAACAACTTAAGAAACAACCAATGTAGTACAAAAGTCGATTAAAACATAAAAACAAGGGGGTGGGAACATATGCTATCTCCCATAGTCTCTTTGTGCTCCATCAGATCTAGAAGAGAGAGCGCGCCAGGTTCTTTCTATTAAAAAATAATATTTTATTGAATCCTAGAATTATGTCTTCTTTGTGGTAACAATTGCCCTGTGAAACAGCATCTCTCTGGAAATTAGGATTGCCCTGACCCTGTCACCTTTTGTAAAAGCATTGAAAATCTGGCTGTTCTCCCAGTTATTTGTGCTATGTGGTTAAACAAGTTATGTTGGTTAACGTGCCCATCCCTTTAGATCTAGCAATATGGCTGATTCACTGGCTGAAGGAGAGAGGTCCTCCCTAAAGGGAGGAGAGACATTCCAGTTTCAAATTGGTTCAATGAGGTCAAACCCTTGGGTCTATATCTGCCATTTCCCAAGAGAAGGCAGAAAGACTGACAAGATTCTGGTAATATAGGTGATCAACAATGAAGTATCTACTTGGGCCTATTCATGAGTGGTACTGGTTGCTTGTGCCCAACAGACAGACAGGTCTTGCTTTGGGTCCCATCTGATAGGGATTTACACTTTATAGGTCTATGTCATGAGGCAAGTCTTCTCTGCTTTGGTACCCATTTTATGGAACATTTTTCCTCCTTCCCATGAAATGAGTTTAGTTCCATTCTTTTCAATGTTCTGTAAGTTCCTTAAGATCTGACTTGGTCATCAGGCCTGGACATCCCAGGGGACTGGGGATATGTATTTAATCTATTCTTTCCTGTATTTTTTTAATAATAACTGTTTTTAATAGCTGTTTTTATATATTAGTTTTATTTCAATGCTTGTATGCTGCCCAGAGTCGTGAAATGGACAGCCATATAAATTTACTAAATAAATAATGTGGCTTTGAATTATTTATGAATTGGTTATAGCTTCAGGCATTTATTTTCTGTTAAACTATAGTTGTACTAGTTTTAACCCCTGTATGCTGCCAGTCACTTCTGAGGAAAAAAGGAGACCTCTAATTCATTTAAATAAGTAAATATATAAGCAAGTACTGTAAATACCTGTTGACCCTCTTATCCGTTTAAATCATGTATTAATGGAACATAAATATACTTTGTCTATGTATGAGTCCCTGTAATGTAATGCAGTAAAATCAAATAATTTTCTAAAAGTCTTCTTACTAAAGAATATTTTAATACATAGTTTGAAGTGCGGGAAATGTGTTCTCCATATGGCATCAAATAATCAAACATCGCCTATCTCCAAATATGGAAAGAGTTCAAGTGGTTTGCTAATTTGTTGCTTATGAAAGACTTTGCTTTTTAGAGTATGAATGGACTAAAAAATGAAGAGGAAAAAAGGAACTAAACTTGCAATAAGGGAGCTTCTTAAATCAACATAATTGGAAGCACTTGTATAGATAAAAATGGTTTGATTTTCCTTTTTTTCTAATCAGACCAGAATAAAAGGATAATAACATTAAGGAGAAATTTTATGAAATGGTTCATAAAATACATTAGAAAAACAAATGGCAAGAAACTGAAATCAGCCAAACTCTCTCCTTCTCTGTAAGGGTTTTCTATGATGAAAAATAAGGAAAAGGCTGTTGATAAGACTGTTTCCTTGATCTGAGATAGAGCTCTAGCTTAGAACTGTCAGTTCTGGTGGCAGCTATGCACCCTGCCCGTTTCAATTTTTTGTTTATGATCATACTAATTAAAAGACTTGAAGCTTCCTCTATAGAAGTCTTGTACTCTACCTCTGTGCTCTTACTGTGAGAAATTTAACTGAAAAGTACCAATAAAAGAGATTATTCGTAGCTCTGGGTTGAAATGAGGGTTATTAGTGTTCTCTGGGCTTGGTTGTTTTCTTGAAGATGTTTCATTACACAAACATTGCTAATAAGTAGTGGGGTTTGCCCTTAATTTATATTCTAGTGGCTTGCCCAATTAGTATTAGTAGGAGTATTCTTGGAGAGTCTTTGGTTGGGCTGTTTGTTGTTAGTTTATTTTGCAGTTCCTCAATTGGGGTTCTGTTAAACTTCTTGATTATTGATGTTAATCTTGGTGTAATCTATGTTCATCTGGTGGAGATGAAATTGTTGGTCTTTTTGATCCCTTTTTGGCTTGTTGATTGTCTCTTTTGCACAATACAGTATGTAGATGTTGTTTATGGTAATTTCAGCGATATTTTCAATGTATGGCTGTGTTATTGTTTTTATGGGTTGTGTTAATGAAATATTGTCCTAGAAGTTTATTTCTTTTCAATTTTTTTTGTTGTCCCTTCTCATAAAATTCTTCAACAATTTAACAAGCCTCTTTGGTTAAATCCAGTATAGGAAGATTATTTCTTGGTTTGTTATTTGTATATCCTGTTTAAGTATTAAGACATTAATCTGATTTTTTTTGTTTTGGTATGAATTTTTTTTTGTGGGGCGGGGGGTGGGGGAGAGAGCTAAAGATGTTCAGAGTAACATTTTTTCCATGTCATTTTTGTAGCTTGTCATTTTTAAATCTACTTTCAAATCAGTCTCAATCATGTCAGGTGATATTTGTTCCTCTTCCATAACATCTTTTAATCTATGTATAGAATCAGACAATCTTAAAATTAACTTCTGGGTCCTTTGTTCTGGGTCCATATTTTACTTCATTCTTACATCAATGTGTTGAGTTTCTCCTTTAATTATAATCTTTAGTTCCTTCTAATTCTCTCTAGTGTCAATTTTTAAAGTCATATATCCTTTTTTGTAAAAAAAACCCAAAACAGGAGCATTTTGCCCCATGGGAAGGATTCTTTATAATTAATTCCAAAATCGTATTTCATGTTTATTTAGATCCTTAAACTATTTGCAACTTTCCTGTAAGTCTCCTGAAACTGTCTCACCAAGTCAAAAGGAAGAAATATCTAATCCTATAATCCAGGAGCCCTCAGGAAATAACCTCCAGCAGCAATTAAGATAGTTAATAAAATCTATCTCCTTAGCTCTTTCACTCCTTTTTCATTTTCCTTCCCCCCCCTCCACATTCCATTGAAGTTCCACACAAATTCTCCTATTTGCTATCCTGGTAATCTGATCATAATTTAATAGATGCATTCTATAGCAGTTATAAAAAATAGTGTTCACCTGGGCTTATTGCAAAGTTCCTTTCTTAGAGCTGATGAACATTTCCTGTTTGTTTAATTGACTTCAACTTGTCCAATAAATTGAAGTGTTAACCATCTCTGTGTCTGCTAATAGAATTCTCTTTAATACAAGCAGTATCCTTTGAAATATATGACAATATCTACCACTGTGGCAGACAGAATAATCTACTTTGCAAAATAAGAAAAACCTGGCCATACTCCTCAGTTTTTCAATAGTGGTTGCTTATCAGAAATTATTACAACTTATGTCCTCAAGGCAAAAAGAGAAACAGAGAAGTAGAAAATGGGAAGGAATGATGAACAATTTGAATATGATTAGACAAAGACAAAACAAATCAGGATTTGAGGGTGGGGGTGGAATTGTGTAACTTTTTTGTGTGATGTGAAGGGGGGGGGGAAAGCATTATTAGGAAAATACCTTTCCACAAAAAATATTTAAAATATTCAGTCTGAATTGCTATCCCAGTTACTCTTTTGTCTACAAAAATAAACGTATTATGGATTCACAGAGTCTTTCATCATAAGAAACATACCGCAGTAGAACTATTCCTTAGAGCTTTCTACAGTCCAATGAAATGGAAAATATAACAATTCACAGCTATTTCAAATGTTCCTTGTAGTTACATAACTTCTGAAACAAATCCACAATTGTTTTCTTATTATATTGTTCTATCATAGTTTCCATTTCATCTATCTATCACTTGGTTACGTTTTGCCATGAGGCAATTGTTTTAGGGATTAATGACAAACCATTAGGGATCCTATACTGAACATGATGCTCCAGAATGTTACATAACCAAGTAGCTGGATCTTTGGTGCTTTCACTTAGGACAAATGAAGTTAGAAAGATTTCTGGGTTGATCACGTGGATGTTTCTGGTTAATTAACAATCACTTAATAAGTGTGATGGTACTACTGATGTTAAATTAAGCTTTACTAAGTAAATGTTTACTCAGTAAGTAAATGTCCATTTACAGCAATCTCCAAATAAAAGTCCATGCTTTTCCATTGGCCTTTTGGCTCTAGCTGTGGAAACAAGACACAGGTATTTCTCAGCATTATTACAGGCTGACTGGCAAAACTAATGGCTAAACCATTATGTATTCATTTTAAAAAAAAATAGGTCAAAGACCAGAGGTCTCGGTTGTAATTTTATCAGATAATCAATACAAATGAGAATTCTCTGCTCAGATGATTTGTAAGAACTCTTTGTTTGTCCCAAAAGTGCTTTTTCAAGGGGCAACTGGACTTTCTTGTTTTTCTTTGAAGATGTTTCGCTTCTCATCCAAGAAGCTTCTTCAACTCTGTGCTTGGCATACTTGAAGGAATAGATTTTACTAATCTTATTAGTATGGGAACTGGAACAGTATTTTCAAAGGACTGGAATGATGGCATTCCAGTTAGAAACAGATATAGAAAGACTTGATGAATAGTGTATGTATGTATGTATGTGTACATGTAACTAGATTGACCTATTTAAAATAATTTTTCAGAATATATTCACTAGCTGTTGTTAATTTGATAGTAGGAAAATAATTTCTGATTTGTCTTGTAATTGTAATAAGCATTAAAGAAGTGTAAATGACCCTTTGTAGACTTCTTACTGAAAAATGGTTAAAAATGAACTACTCATTTTGGGATTTATCGATTAAAATTGTTTTTTTAGGGTAAGTAGGGAACTATGATATTTAGAGGAGAATAGAGATGATGATTGCTATGTTTTTAACTGTTGCAAGTGGGATATGGAGTTGCTTCTTTAATACCTTTCTGTTTCTTGATATTTTTGTTATTTTTCACTTTTGTTTTCCTCTTTTATAATCTTTTCTTATTCTTCTTGTGTTTCTGTCATTTAAAAAAAACCTTTGTAAAATATTTTAATAAAAATATTCATAAAAAAGACAAAAATAAAGGCTAAAGATATTTTACAAGAAAGAATATCTTGTTCATAGTATCAATATGATAAATATTTATATTTTCTTAGTTACATTTATGACCCATAGAGATACTAGTCGGGGTGAAATGCTCCTGGTTTGGACCGTCTCGCCCGATCTGGTAGCAATGGCGGCTGGTGGTTCGGAGAAGCGGTAGCAAAAATCCCTGCCCCTGCCCCCTGCCCCTGCTGAGCTGTGCCATCATCAGAGGGTTTTTTTTTTTACTTTTAAAAGCATCTTTTCTTCAGCCGAAAAAATCCTTTTAAAAGTAAACAAAAGCCTTCAATGATCACGCGGCTCAGCTGGGATGATCAGAACTCTTTAAAAGTTTTTTTAAAAACAACCTCTTCGGCTGAGTTGCTTGATCACCAGAACCTTTAAAAAACATGTTTTCTACAAGCTCTTCGGCTGAAGAAGTTGTTAAAACAATCATTTTAAGAGGTTCTGGGCTGCGATCAGGCAACTTCAGCTGGGATCGTCAGAGGAACCTTTTAAAATCTTTTTTTCCTCTGGCGATACCAGCTGAGTTTCCTCATCATCACAGGCTTTTAAAATCATTTTTTAACAACCTCTTACAACAGCCCCCGTCCATGCCCACCCAATTGCCCCGTCCCCACTTACCTGATTACTGCTGCTTTCGGTCTCGCTAAACCTTGCAATGAGTTGCATCAGCTAACAAGTGAATCTGCCTGCCTGCAATCCATTTCCTCAGTGAGCAACTCAATCTGCCTGCCTCCAATTGGGTAAGTAAATGTGTTTTTTTTAAAAAAAATAGTTAATTGGGGGTTTTTTAAGGAGTTTTTTTTTTAAGACAGCATTTTAAAGTTAAGGAAGTTTTAAATTTAGCTGCTTTTATCTAAAACAGGGATCTCCAACCTTAGTAACTTTAGGGCTTGTGGACTTCAACTCCCAGAGAGTTGAAGTTCACAAATCTTAAAGTTACTAAGGTTGGAGACCCCTGATCTAAAAAAATATAAATAAAATAAAATAAAATATAAAATATTTGTGCAGCTTTCTGAGATTTGGTGTGTTTCTGTAGTGTTTCACTCTAACTACACAAAAACACAAAATATCACAAAGCTGTATGTGACATTTGGGGTGTGTGTGTGTGTGTGTGTGAATCAGTTGTGTTGTATGTGTGTAAAGTGTGAAAGTTTGTTTTTGAGCTTTTTGTGGCTGTGTGAGTTTCCTGCTGTTGCAGGGGACATTTTGGGTGAAGTGCAGCTGCTTTTACATTGTGTGTGAGTCAGTTGTGTTGTGTTGTGTGTGTGTAAAGTGTGAAAGTTGGTTTTTGGTACCTCTTATTGTTTGGTATACTTTGCTTATTATTTATTGTTATTGGCCACGCCCACCCAGTCATCTGACCACCAAGCCACGCCCACCAATTAAGCCATTATTTTTTTAGATTTCACCCCTGGTACTAGTGAGTTGTAATCCCACCTTAGGCACAAAGGCAGATGGGTGACCTTGGGCTAATCCTACTTTCTCAACTCTGGGAAAGAGGCAGTGGCAAATCACTTCCAAAACCTTGCCAAGAAAATTATAGGGACTTTTTCAAGCAGTTGCCAGAAATCAACACTGACTCAAAGGCACATGTGACACACACATAGACACACAAATCTAAAACAAAACTAATTAGAATAGCAATAAGCAAGTGGAAGTGGATGTTACTACTCTGTATTTTGTTTTAAAGTGAAACAGCAAATCTCACAGCAGGATGTGGGACCATTTTGTGATATTTCATTTGTCTGCATTGTTTTAATTTCTAAAACCAATAGATTTTTTCAGGGCAGCTCAGTAACCTTCCTCCTTTATCATTTCCTTAAGCTTCAGAAAGTAAAAGTTCCCCTGTTGGCAGTTTATATTTTAGGTTTATATTTCTTCTCTTGGAAACAACCTCTTTAAGGTGATATGAATTGATTGTGTCATGATGTTCATTCTTTGGAATCAAGATGACAGAGCCTATACAAGAATGGAGTGTCCTGCAGAGGTCAACACCTTGTTTACTGCTTTCTTCTCTCCCGTATCAATCAATTGTAACATGAGGCCCTGCTACAGATCCTGAGGAAACCCTATCAGCTCACTTCTATGGCATATGGGCAATTCTGCCAGAGGGCCGGGCATAACTAAGGCACAGTTGTTACTTGATATAAATAGAAAATTACCTAACAGCAGGCATTGCTCTCATTCAGGACAAATGTTTTGAAGTTATTACATTGACAAAAATGTCTTCATTTATAGACTGCTATTCATTATAGACTGTTTCATGGGCCCTGCAAATCTTCACTACAGTAAATGTTATTATAAACACTGATTAAATTCTTTTAAAAGCACTTTATTATATTAGGACTATAAAAGCTTGGAGTATCAGAGAAGCGTCAATTTTAGCTTTTCAATTAGATTTCAATAAAAATGAAGACATTTTCCTTTTGAAGGTAAAGTCAATTTTCTAGTTCTGGATTTGAAGCTGAAACGACCTGTATATCAAATAATTATATCAGAATAATTGAACATTAGATCCTCACCCTGCTCAGTTTATGGGGGAGTTGCTTGAGAGCTCCATCTCACACATGTTGGGTTTAAGATGAAGGAGCTTGTTCACATATTTCTTTCTAGGAAGATGAATAGTGATAGTAGAAGTTCTACTAACCCATAACAAGAAGCTGCCGAAGTATCTAGGCAAAACAGAATCAAGATTAAATGGTTCAACACCTAAAAGGATTAAGGACTTTCCACCTGTAATGTATTCCCACTTAACCCCTCTTTACAGCAATGACTGAATTAAAATGAATGTTTGGTTGAGTATATTGTATATACAACATATACTGTAGGCTACTAGAGAAAGGTGTAAGAACCTTTAAGATAATAGATGAACAATAATATTCTCCCTACAAGCATGTAAGGATAAAACTGCAGTAAGTTTCAAAGGGAATTTTCCAAAGAATGGGGTTAAAAAAAAACACGACACACCTGAGCAATGAATATTTATTATAACTTGTCATATTAGAACAATGATGCTATTATCTTGAATTATATGAATAATTTATGAAGACCTAAAACCAGTGTGTAATTAACCAAGTCACTATTTATAGTTTTCACACCCACAGTTAATGGCATTAAAATACATTAATGGACTGAATTAAATGAAGAAATGCAATTTAAATATATTCAGTTGTTTAAAAATATAAAATGTAACCCATGCTTATCTTTTAAAAACTTTATTTAGGTCCTCTAGCATTTTAATTAAATAAATGCAGAGTGATAAAAAGACAATATCATTAAATTTTGAATGAACATAGAAACACAGAGGCTATCGTAGAATTATTCAAAACATAGAGTATATACCTAGTATCACAAATGTGAGCTGGACAGATTTGTAAAACCAATAAATCAAATAAATAATGTATCTGAGATTCCTAATGCAGGGCCTACATGAATAAGACTTCTGTTATTTGGGTAGCTCAATTATGGTTCCTCTTCCTCAGTGAACATCATGTTATATTTTTAGATACAATTTATTGTCATTGTACATATACACACAGTATATCCATATAACAAAATTCACATAACAATCAGAAACCAAGCCCAACACACATGACAATCCCCAGACACACCCACACCCACCAATAATTCCCTACCCCTCAACCACCCCAAGCATCCACACAGCAGACCAACAGCTCAATGATGGTGACTCTTTAGTTCATTGTTGAGTGCAATTATAGCTCTGGAATAAAAACTATTCAGAAGATGTGTGGTCTGAGTTTTAATTGTTCTACATCTTCTGCCAGAAGGTAAAAGAAGATTGTAAGCAGGATGGGAAGGGTCTCGGAGAATGTTGTGCTACATTCAAATATGGTGTTATTTGCTGCAGGGGTGAAATGCTCCCAGTTCAGACCGGATCACCCGATCTGGTAGCGATGACGGTGGGTGGTTTGGAGAACCAGTAGCAAAATCCCTGGCCCCGCCCCCTACCCCAGAGCCGCGCAATCATCAGAGGGTTGTTTTTTTTTACTTTTAAAAGCATTTTTTCTTCGGTCAAAAAATGCTTTTAAAAGTAAAAAAAACACCTTTGATGATCGAGCAGCTCAGCTGGGATCATCAGAACCCTTTAAAAGCTTGTTTTTAACAGCTTCTTTAGCTGAAGAGGTTGTAAAAAAAAGCTTTTAAAAGGCTCCTCTGGCAATCCCAGCCTGATTGCCAGAACCTTTAAAAAGCATATTTTCTACAAGCTCTTCGGCTGAAGAGGTTGTTAAAACAATCCTTTTAAGAGGTTCTGGGCTGCGATCAGGCAGCTTCAGCTGGGATCATCGGAGGAGCCTTTTAAAATATTTGTTTTCCTCTGGCGATCCCAGCTGAGTTGTCTGATCATCACAGGCTTTTAAAATAATTCTTTTACAACCTCTTACAACAGCCTCCACTCATGCTCATGCAGTTGTCCGGTCCCCACTTGCCTAATTGCTGCTTCTTTCAGGCTTGCTAAGCCTTGCTTCGGCTGCGGCAATCAATTGCATCAGCTAGCAACTGAATCTGCCTGCATGCAATCCATCTCATCGGTGTGCAACTCAATCTGTCTGCCTCCAAATGGGTAAGTAACTTGCGGGGGTAAGGGGGTAGGGAGAGCTTTAAAAAAATAGTTAATTGGGGTTTTTTAAGGAGTTTTTTTTTTTTTAGACAGCAATTTAAAGTTAAGGAAGTTTTAAATTTTTTCTAAAAATATAAATAAAATAAAATAATAAAATAAAATATTTCTGCAGGTTTCTGAGATTTGGTGTGTTTCTGTAGTGTTTCACTCTAACTACACAAACACACAGAATCTCACAAAACTGTATGTGGCATTTGGGGTGTGTGTGTGTGAGTGTGTGTGAGTCAGTTGTGTTGTGTTGTGTGTGTGTAAAGTGTGAAAGTTGGTTTTTGAGCTTTTTGTGGCTGTGTGAGATTCCTGTTTGTTGCAGGGGTCATTTTGGGTGAAGTGAAGCTGCTTTTACATTGTGTGTGAGTCAGTTGTGTTGTGTTGTGTTGTGTGTGTGTGTGAAGTATGAAAGTTGCTTTTTGGTATGTCTTATTGTTTTGTGTACTTTGTTTATTATTTTTATTATTTATTGTTATTGGCCATGCCCACCCAGTCACCTGACCACCAGCCACGCCCACCAATTAAGCCATGCCCACAGAACCTATAGGGAAAATTTTTAGATTTCACCCCTGATTTGCTGTCAAGCTGCCCTACAGTAGGCATGAGCTTGGTTGAAACTTCCTGTACATTCCTAGGGATGTAACCTGATATGACTAGGATTAATTCTTCACTGTAACTAAGGAAAAGTAGCCATTCCAATCTGTAATCCATTAGAGTTGATTTATTAGTTCAAAGCCGGAATCTTTTCTTCCTGTATTTTTCTGGAGTGTAATGATAATACGGGCTTTGTTTGCCACACTTGCTTGTAAGCAGTAATTGCCTGTTTATATTCTCTGCATTTTTACTCTGGAAATCTCTAACTTCTAATTAAAAGCTGACATTTGCATGGTTACTTACATTCTTATTTGCCATTATCTAAAATCATAGTGCTTCTACTTTCCTATAGCTCCCCCCCCAAATAGGTTTGTGGGTAATCCCACACTCTACTACCCAAAATGAATTCTCATATGTATCCATGTGTATGTGAAAGAGGGGGAAGGAGAAGGGAGAGGGAGAAAGACAGAATGTATAGTATATATGTGATAGAGTATGTGGTTTAACACTGAGTTCACATACATGAATACCTTGACTTGGGTCCCAATAATCATGCTGTATTGTGGAGTCCCTGGTGCTCTCTAAGCATGCTTGTTTGCTTGCAGACATTTCGTTACTGGAGCTGGTAACTTCATCAGTAATCAGGTAACATCATCAGGCATTGGTGGGATTTCCTAGTTGGGTAATGAAACATTTGCAAGCCAACAACCAAGTTCAAAGAGCATCAGGGACTCCATACCTAAACCCAGTGGTGGGTTTCAAATTTTTTTACTACCGGTTCTGTGGGTGTGGCTTGGTGGGCGTGGCATGGCTTGGTGGGCGTGGCATGGCTGGGTGGGCGTGACATGGCTGGGTGGGCATGGCATGGCTGGGTGGGCATGGCTTAGTGGCCATGGCAGGGGAAGGATACTGTAAAATCTCCATTCCATCCCCAATCCAGGGAAAGGTTATTGCAAAATCCCCATTTCCTCCCAATCAGCTGGGACTCGGGAGGCAGAGAATAGATGGGGACGGGGCCAGTCAGAATTTTTACTACTGGTTCTCCAAACTACTCAAAATTTCTGCTTCCGGTTCTCCAGAACTGGTCAGAACCTGCTGAAATCCACCTCTGATTTTCTTCTACTGGAATCATAGCAATAAGAATAACACTTAACACTTAGACTTATATACTGCTTCATAGAGCTTTACTGCACTTTCTGGGTGGTTTACAATGTCAGCCCCCAACAATTTGGGTCCTAATTTTACTGAACTCCGAAAGATGGAAGGCTGAGTCAACCCTGAGTCTATTAAAATTAAACTCCAGACTGTAGGCAAAGTTTATTTATTTTATTTTATTTTTATTTATTTATTTGTCAATCATATATAAGATAACAGGTAAAAGTATAAACATAATTTGGATACATGAAAAGTAAGTAAATAGGAATATTAGGACAGCGACGATATTTTATTTATTTATTTATTTATTTATTTATTTATTATTTCAATTTCTCCCGAAGGACTCAGGGCGGTTTACAGCCAACTAAGAACAACAAATATAAAAATTAAATAACAAATTTAAAAAATCAATTTAAATAGGCTGAAAATTCTAAAAACTTTTTTAAAAACCCATTAAAATACTATTAGGCCAGTCCTGGACGATGAAATAAAAGAGTCTTCAACTCACGTCAGTGAGTTGGCGTATCCCTGGGGGTAGCTCGTTCCAGAGGGCTGGAGCCCCCGCAGAGAAGGCCCTCCCCCTGGGGGTCGCCAGTCGACATTGTCTGGCTGACGGCACCCTGAGGAGACCCTCTCTGTGGGAGCGCACTGGTCGATGGGAGGCCACCGGTAGCAGCAAGCGGTCCCGTAAGTAACCCGGTCCTAAGCCATGGAGCACTTTAAAGGTGAGAACCAACACCTTGAATTGCACCCAGAAGGCAACCGGAAGCCAGTGCAGCCTGCGCAGGATAGGTGTTATATGGGAGCTTCGAGCCGCTCCCTCAATCACCCACGCAGCCGCATTCTGGACTAGTTGAAGCCTCCGGGTACTCTTCAAGGGGAGCCCTATGTAGAGAGGGTTGCAGTAATCCAGGTGGGAAGTGACGATGGCGTGAGTGACTGTGCATAGGGAATCCTGGTCCAAGAAGGGACGTAACTGGCGTATCAGGCGAACCTGATAAAAAGCTCCTCTGGCGACGGCTGTCATATGTTCTTCTAATGACAGCTGTGCATCCAGAAGGATGCCTAGATTACGAACCTTCTCCGTGGGGGGTCAAAGACTCGCCCCCCACAGTCAGCAATGGCCTCAGCTGATTATACCGGGATGCCGGCATCCACAGCCACTCGGTTTTGGCTGGGTTGAGCTGGAGCCTGTTTTTCCCCATCCAGACCCGTACGGCCTCCAGGCACCGGGACATCACTTCAACGGCTTCGCTGGGGTGGTTTGGGGTGGAAATGTACAGATGAGGCACACAGGTGTAGGCACACAGGTGTACTTATGTGTACTTATACTTAGGTGCACTTATGTGTACTTATACTTAGGTGTACTTATGTGTACTTATACTTAGGTGTACTTATGCACACAGGTATACTTATGTACAGCTGCGGCACACAGGTGTAGGCACAAGGTGTACTTATGCACACTCCTTAGAGACCTCTTAGGAATGGGGTGAGGTCAACAGTAGGCAGTTTAAGCTTAAAGTTTTGGGGGTTTGGGGAAGAAACTACAGAGTCAGGTAGTACATTCTAAGCATTGACCACTCTGTTACTGAAGTCATATTTTCTGCAATCGAGTTTGGAGCGTTTTACCTTGAGTTTGTATCTATTATTTTTGTGTATTGTTGTGGTTGAAGCTGAAGTAGTCAGATAGGACATTGTGGTAGATAATTTTATGTACTATGGTTAGGTCAGACTGAAGTCGATGTAGTTCTAAGTTGTCTAAGCCCAAAATTTGGAGTCTGGTGGCATAAGGTATTTTATTGCGAGCAGAGGAGTCGTGTGCAATACTGCATCCTAACAGCTGCGTCACCAGAGTTTCTCCTCTTGCTTGTTCAGATTTATTACTTGTGAAATGGCTTGAATGAGAAACGAGCTAAATATAAATTCATGTTTTTCCCCCCAGGGATGGGAAAACTATGACATAATGTTTTAAACAATACCTCCCTGACCACCGAGCATAATAGCTGAGGCTGTTGAGTATTATTATTCAGAAAAATTGGTAGGGCACCTTTTCCTATTCCCTATGTTATACAATATTACTAGTTGCAGAGTGAAACCAGAATGAGCACAGTTTTAAACTATGTGATACAAAAGTATTAACAGTGTGGGCAAGGCAATGCAGAGAGGAACACCTAGAAATGATCCAGCCACAGGAATCTTGTCACTGTGAAGACATTAAAACACAGTATCAACAGTAGTAACCTTCAAATTTCTGGGTTCTATCATATCGCAAGATCTCAAATGGACAGCTAACATCAAAAACATCATTAAAAAAGGACAACAAAGAATGTTCTTTCTGCGCCAACTCAGTAAGCTCAAACTGCCCAAGGAGCTGCTGATCCAATTCTACAGAGGAATTATTGAGTCTGTCATTTGCACCTCTATAACTGTCTGGTTCGGTTCTGCAACCCAACAAGAAAAACACAGACTTCAGAGGATAATTAGAACTGCAGAAAAAATAATTGCTACCAACTTGCCTTCCATTGAGGACCTGTATACTGCACGAATCAAGAAGAGGGCCGTGAAAATATTTGCAGATCCCTCGCATCCTGGACATAAACTGTTTCAACTCCTACCCTCAAAACGACGCTATAGAGCACTGCACACCAGAACAACTAGACACAAGAACAGTTTTTTCCGAAGGCCATCACTCTGCTAAACAAATAATTCCCTCAACACTGTCAGACTATTTACTGAATCTGCACTACTATTAATCATTTCATAGTTCCCATCACCAATCTCTTTCCACTTATGACTGTATGACTATAACTTGTTGCTGGCAATCCTTATGATTTATATTGATATATTGATCATCAATTGTGTTGTAAATGTTGTACCTTGATGAACGTATCTTTTCTTTTATGTACACTGAGAGCATATGCACCAAGACAAATTCCTTGTGTGTCCAATCACACTTGGCCAATAAAATTCTATTCTATTCTATTCTATTCTAAAATAAGACCCAGAAGTTTGCAATCCTCCATAAAGTAAGAAAGTGCTCCAGGAAAACCCAAACGAACACAGTATCATGCATTGTTACTGCAGGATTAATCACTTTTTTGGGAGGGGAGCCCTCCTGGCAGGAAAAACAGCAGGAAAGAGAAGCAGAATGTTTTTCCAGACCATCAACAAATTACTTTTCTTCCCTCTGCTTCTTGCTATCTGCAATTGGAGAACCCCTTGTGAACAAATTGGCAGATACTTGCTACCTCAATAGAAATCTTTCCAACAATCTTATCTGAGAGCTTCCAATTACCATAATTCAGTGAAACTCAGAGTGTCTTAAGTCTGGATCTTAAAAATGACAGCACACAACTGGATACAAGGAAGTGGTGTGCCTACATTATAGACCCTGCCAACCCTGAAGCTAATTTAATGTGTTATTAATGAAACATACAATGAAGTTGTCTAACTGATTGTGCCTAATATCAAACAAGAACATCTGTTTCTTGATGCAATCTAAACATATCAAATCGATAATGAGAATAAGTAAAAAAAACAACAACCCAACATCCACCAATAACTCTGGCTGTTACACAAAAAAGCATCCTCATCAAAACTTGGAAGTTTGCCAAAGCCTAAGTATAATTCCCAAATGCTGGAGGCACGTCTGTTCAAATAGCCATTCAGAATGAAGTAGACATCCATTATTCTTGGCTGGATTTAATCTTAAATTTGTTAAAATTTTCTCCCCTCTTCTTTCCAATTTGCTGGGTGACTCACGAAGTTTGGGAGAGGGCAAGATTGAAATAATGCCTGAAATATATAGGAGCATTGGTAGGGCAAATAGAGGGATACCAAAATCTCTTAATTATTTGCTACCAATCTAGTGATCATTCTGACTTTCGCAGTACAGTAAAATAGTTCTAAGAATTGGAAGATTTAGTTTTATGTTGCCAAGCAATTGAGAAGGACTGTATAATAAAGGGCAGAGACTGACAGACAATCATTATAAATTGAACACGCTCACCTCCCTACAACTGGGGCTCCTCCAATTTTCTCCATAGTGCATGGGCTTATATCCAAAAAGACATGTAAGTCCACTGATATTCTTCCCTAGTTAGCCTCTTTTTTTGGGGGGGGGATCTTCCAGAAGAAATAATTAGGGAGAGAGATAAATCAGAAAAATAAATTATGGGTAGGAATGAGTATGCTTTTCTTTCTTTCTGCCCACCAGTGTCCAGATACAGCCCTCACCCTCTTGATAGTAGAAGCAGCCATACACTGTCTGCACTGAGGTGTTTTTGGGGGGAGGAGATGCATTTGAGTCAGTTTTCAATGCTCGGTGACTGCTTGTTCTACTCCTTCCAAGGTTTTCTTGGCAACGTTTTTCAGAAGTGATTTACCACTTCTTGCTTCCTAGTTTTGAAATAACAACAACAACAACAACAACAACAACAACAACAACAACAACAACAACAACAATAATAATAATAATAATAATAATAATAATAATAATAATAATAATAATATTTTAATTTGTATACCGCCCTTCTCCTGAAGGACTCAGGGCGATTTACAGCCAAAATAAAATACAGCAACAATGCATACAATACTAAAAACAAACATTAAAAAACTTATTCAATTTGGCCCCATTTTAAAATACAATCAACCGTGGCTTCTGGTGGCTCCGCTCTCTCCGAAGGACGCCCTAAGGGCGCCTGCGCTGGGATTCTGTAAAAGCCGGCGAAATCAACAGCTGAAAGTACCTTTCCCGGTAAGGGGAAGGGAAAGAGCAGAAAAAGGAAAGGTAGAGCTCTCTCTAGAGGCCCCGTTTGGGGAACTCGAAAGGGAAAGTTCCCTGGAATTCCTTTGGCAAAGCTCCAGCCCCAGCGTGTTTCTGCTTTAAGCAGACAGAGAAGAGAGCGACCACTTCTGCTTCAATTGATTGTTATGGATATTTATAAGCAGACGGAATAAAACACAGGAGATCAGTCATTTAAATTGCAAGTATTAAATCTGACTTCTATTTTTTCTTTTTAAAAAAAATTTTTTTTTCCTCTCATCTACAATCAACACAATGAAATAAAATGGCGTTTACTTGTTGAGAAAGTGAAACTGAATGGAGATTTTATCTTATTGTACTGGACTGTGGATTGTTGGATTATTTTAGTTTGTTTAAGTATTTTATAAGGGGATTTTCAGTAAGAATTTTGCCATGAAGGTTTTTTCAGAAGAATGGATTTGTGACTTTATACAGGATTATACAGAAAGAATGTATTTAATTACTCAACAATACGAATTGGAAAAAATGGAGGCGTTTTGGATGAGAGTTTGGAGGAAATTAACCAAAGTAATCAGGACTTGGAATATGGAATGGATGTAAAGAAGCCTTTTTTAAAAAGTTTGGATGAAAAGCCTGAATTTGTGCTACAGGAGGCTGTCTCCCGAAATGGAAAAATTCACAGGGTTAATGCTTTCCAAGAGTTCTCTTTTCGGATTGAGGGAATTTACGGCAGTAACTCGTGGATTCTTGGACATAAGGAACTATTAGGAAATATTGTGACTGACTTTTCAAAAGGAGTAATGAAGGAAAGACAGAGACTAATGCATCAAAAATGGCAAGAGACAAAAGTATCATTTTTGAAAGAATTTTTTTTTTTTTTGAAATATTAACAGAAAATTTTTTTAGCGTTTCTGAAAGACAATACGTAAGGAAGATTTGGAAGAAATGGGTTGATTATGTGTTTTATAACCATCATAAAAGACTAGATATTTGGATTTATACTGGATTTTGACGAGGAAGGACTAAAGTTGAATAGATATTGTAATTTCCCTGTATTGAAATTTTATAATCTGTTGTATTGAATTTTAAATAGAATATTCTCGAAAGATCTTATGTAAGAAAGACTTGGGGGGAAAATTATATGGTTATAGAAGCCATAAGGGAGATATTCTCTGAACTGGATTGGATTTTTATGCTTTAGCTGGTTTTAAATATTTTAGGATTAATTTGTTCTACTGATCTATATATTTTATTACTGTTTATTGTTAATTTTTTGAAGGATTTTGGTTATGTAAGGAGGAAGTCAGAGCTAGAGAGGAGAATTGGTATAATAGTTTTGGGAAAAATTTTTTAGCATATGTTTGTTTTATTTTAACTATACCTTGTGTTTGTTCCGGGAAGCCAGGGGAGGGGAGGGTTTGTGAAGGAGAGGGTTGGGGAAAGGGGGGGAAAAAAATTTTCTAAAACTTTTTGAATAATAAAAAAAAATACAATCAACCCTAAAATTAATAAAAATTTCAAACCCATAAAATACGCTAAAAAATTTAAAAATTCAAGCGAGAGAGTGACTTACCCAAAGTCATCCAACTGTCTTTGTGTCTAAAGCAGGACAGGAACTCAAGGTCACCAAGTTTCTAACCAGGTGCCCTAAGCACTACAGAACCAAGTTGTGTCTTGTGTGGAGAATTAGAGAATCTTTCCTCCATTCTTTCAATGTCTTACAGTTCTTAATTGAAGATTTTTCTTTTTTTATATGTCATAAAAGTAATGGATATAGATGGATAAAGAATAAAATATCAGTTCACAAAGATTACAATTATAATATTTAAAATTAAAGTAGCAAATTACTTTGTAAATTAATATGTAATTAAGTTGGATTTCTCATTCACAGCAGTCCTTACAAGAAATGAAGAGACCATTATCTATGACTTCCATACCATCTCATGGTCATATCACACAACCACACCTTAAGCAAACATGACTCCAAACTTCTTTTGGAACTTTATTGGCTGTGTATGTGTTTCTCTCTCTCTCTCTCTCTCTCTCTCTCTCTCTCTCTCTCTCTCTCTCTCTCTCTTTCTCTACCAGTACTGGTAGAAGGCAGTACTGCAGGCTAACTCACCGCTCACTCCAGCAGTTAGAGTCTCACCAGCTCAAGATTGATTCAGCCTTCCATCCTTCCATGGTAAAATGAGGATCCAGATTGTTGGGGGCAACAATGCTGACTCTGTAAACCACTTACAGAGGGCTGTAATGCACTGTGAAGCGGTATATAATTCTAAGTGCTATTGATAGTGCTATTTCTGTGGAAGGTTGGGGAAACAATAGCCAAGAGTCCATTCACTCAAAAGTGCAGAAGAAAAAGGTTTAAGATTTAAATCTGTATCAGAGTCAAAGAAAGAGACAGCATGCATGAGAGAATACCAGTGCAGTATAGTGGATATCGTTTTGGATTACAAGTAGAGAGACCCAGATTCTAGCTCACTCTTAGCCATAAATATTCACTGGTTGACTTTGGATCAATTATACTTTCTCAGCCCAATCTACTTTCTGTCAGTGTTCCAGAAAAAACCCCAATCCCAAGTAAAAAAGCTGACACTTTCATTGTTGTTGTAAGCTATTCAGTCATGTCCGACCCTCATCCACTCTATAGATCAGCACTTTCCATGTCCTTCTGTCTTGCACTGCCTCCTTCAGATCCACCATAGTCATCCAGGTGTCATCTTTTGTAGTTTCCAACCAGGGGTACCAAGGCACTTCTTTTTCCACTGATCACTCCCAGCATGATTGATTTTTTGAGTGAATCAGCTTCCATGACATGACCAAAGTATGACAAGCTACTTTATCAAGTTGCTATTGTGGGGATAAATTAAAACAGGGAGCGCTATGTAGACTATCTTCAGCTTCAATCTGAAGACAGAATATAAGATCTGGGGGTGGGGGGGCTCTATGTTATATTAACATCTTATATTCTATCTTCTGGATAGAAGCTGAAAATAGTCTACATAGCACTCCCTGTTTTAATTTATCCCTACAATAGCGACTTTATTTATCCCTGTTTTAATGTATTTTTCTGATATAACTTCTTTCTTTTCTGTAATAAGCAGCTTATCTAAGCAATAGTGAATTTTTGAAGGTTTTTTTTTTTACTGCTAATTCTTGAATGAGGTTTGCATTTCTGAGAGACCAGAGATTTATAGCCATGCTGGCTTGAAAGCAAACGTCAAGACTGCCAAAACTAACAAAGCAGAGCCCATAATCTCACCATAACATTTAATTTCTGAGGCCAAACTTTTCTGATCGAATCAAGAAAATCACCACCAACCACAAAAATCCCTTTCTTCCAATATGGTAAGAGCTTGGAGAAAGACCATAGGGCTGTTATAAAAGAAATTTAATGACTAATTTAAAAATGGACTCTAACAACGAAAGATTGGATTAACTAAGCCATCAGTCTCTCCCTCCAAAAACTGTCTGGATTAATCCAAGTTTGCTTGAGTACCAGTGGTTATTGCAGAAGACTAGGGACAAGGCAGTATGATACCATGCTTCTTTTTGTTCCTTCCTCAACCCTAAATTTTTATCAGAGACTTTGGAAGACAAACCTATGCAGTTGGAGGCTAGAAGAACACTGTATCTGTCTCTGAAAACCTACAATAATACACAAAAAGCCTAGGTTTCTATTAGAAAAACTTACCAAGATTGTCCTTCCTCTTTAAAAACATCAGTGCCGTACTAAGAAGAGTATTTTGCAAGCTAATTACCTAAACATATTTGGTTTAACCTAGAGGAGATCAGAAAATAGATACTGAAAAATTAAGTGGAAACAGACATGTTTAGCAATCCATAGACATGCTTAGTCATTCCTAGTATCAATATGACTTCAGAATTGCACATTGTAATAATCTCCAGGACCTACAGCAAAAGGCTGATCTACAGAGGAGATACTTTTATCATTCTTGGAGGAAGAAGTTTCTCTGAAAAAGAAACAATCTGTATGCAGCCAACATTCACATTCCATTTACACAATTCAGACTTATTTTGATCTTTAGCTTCTAATAAAGTCTTTTACATTCCAATCTCATTTTTCCTCTTTGGCTGCACACACTTGCTTTTTTCACCCACTAGCTATAGTAAGGATGACAAAATGGAATCTTAATCTATGTTGACAAAATGTTCTTTACCAAAAGATGAATGTGCTTTTAATTCATGCCATCACCAAATCAAAGAATGGCTTGTCTGCATGGAACAGCCTGTCGAAGGTTGATAGGAAAAGATTTCCATGCTTTTGTTCCAGCTCTTTGTTCTCTTAATTTGCCGTAATAAAGGAAGTCACCTTGAAAAAGTTACAAATAATCCATGTCTATAAACCAAAGGGTTATTGTCATTAATGCAATATCATCAAGTGAATATCCACCTGGATGACTAGCGATTATAGCACACTGATTATAAAAGCAGAGTAGCCAGACCACTATATTTTCTGTATCAAGCGTACTTTAAAGACTTGAAAATGTAGTTTACTGCACTTATTTGTTATTGGTGGTGACTGGCTTTCATTGAATACCAAATAGAGATCTGTATTATTCTCAACCTTTTGACTTTCCACAAACTGTTCAAGACCTAACTTTTCCTCCAGGCCTTGAGTTAGGATGGTAGGTTGAACCCCTTTGATTTGGTTTTTTGCTCTTTGCTTTTTTTGGTTCTGTGTTCCATA
Source organism: Ahaetulla prasina (assembly GCF_028640845.1). Taxonomy (NCBI): domain Eukaryota; kingdom Metazoa; phylum Chordata; class Lepidosauria; order Squamata; family Colubridae; genus Ahaetulla; species Ahaetulla prasina. The sequence goes on from NC_080540.1 coordinate 115,285,273, forward strand.
TGTTCTCCTTTTTGATATATGCTCCTCTTTAAAAACAAAAATTGAAAGCTCTTCAGAGTTGTTGTGGAGCCAGGCAGCCTCAAAATTCAGTAACTAAACAACAGATAAATAAATAATAGGGCAGTGCAGCACTTCAAAAATAATTTGGACAAGCATTGCAAATGAAGAAAATCTCTGTTGTCTATACATTAATGCTCAGAGCATTTGTCTTTATTGAACATTTAACACAGTATACAAAAGCAACTGTGATTTAATACTTTAATAGAAACATTAAGAAACAGAAATTAAGTACACAGGAGGGATGGACAATATATGTCTTGTTAATAATATTTATGAAAACAGTTCCACAATAGTAATTCATTGTAGAGCAATCAGTATGAGCAATATGATGTGGCTGCAAAAAAAGTCTGATACAAGTTTAGGTTGTATGAACCTAAGTATACTGTAGTTTCCAAATGATAACAAGTGATAGTTCCCCTTTATTCAAAGTCAGATCCCAAGTCAAATATTGTGTGTCAATAGAAGAATATATATGTAGCTCAGGATTGAACTTCTGTGTTATATCATCACGGTCTTGTGAAGTAGCCCATGTTCCTCTTTCCAATTTAACCCATCTGATGGAAAATCATTCTAGAACATCAGCATTTTGAAAGAGTTTCTGCACATTGTATTGAAGCATGCTTGATAGTATTGAATTGAGATTTTTAATCTAAAAAAAAATATATCTTATATGGAGCTTTGATTAATTGATTGATTGATTGTGACACTAAGTCAGCATCAACTCTTAGTGGTCACACAGGTAGATCTGCATAATGGTCACCAACCTGGTCCTTCAGGTCTCTCAATGGTGCACTCACAACCACTGCAATCAAGTCCATCCATCTTGCTGCTGGTCATTGTCATCTTCTCTTTCCTGATACTTTCCCCAGCATTATGGACTCCTCAAGAGAGCTAGGTTTTTGTCCAACAGTTTAGGAGTCTTATAGAAACCATGACAGTATAAAATTAAGCCTTGAGTGAAAACTCTGGATTGGTCTGTTCTACCTATAATTGCATTTGTCTCTTTAGCTTTCTGAAAAGAAAACTGGGCCATGCAAGCAAACAGAAAATTTAGTCAACTATCTGTAGATAATGTAACCTATTTTTTTGGGGGGGGGGATTGTGAGGTCTTAATTATAGAAAATAAATGTTTTATTTACTAATCCTCCCAGTCACTTCTAATTTGTTACTTTATCACACTAATAATAATTAAGTTCTGTCAAAACATTCTATCAGTTAATCCCCCAATAAACTGAATTCATTAAACATATATGTATTAGGAATGTACCTCTTTTGTGTCTGGGAATCTAATGCAGCTTACAGAAGCAGAGCTGAATTTGTTTTACTGAAGAGAAGCAAACGGATTCTTATTACAAAAGCATTTGCAACCGTTTAAAAAAAACCCCGAAGTCTCCTGAAGCAACAAACACTGCCCTTTAATGTTATTCTTCTGGGTCACATTTCACTGCAGTGGAAAACCTGCATTTATTCTATAACATCACAAACACAGATTGGTTCTCTTGTGATTATATTGCTTTCTGGTTATGGCGGGGGGGGGGAAGCATATCAAAAAGAAAATTGGTTTGGGACACTTTGACCCAACATTTAATTTTCAGCATAAAGATTAATTTTAAATATATATTTTTTAAAAAATATCTTAACACATTAATGAAAACCAGGATTATGGCCATAGGATAAACACTGATACTGTGCATTGTAGTTCCTATAAGCATAAACGGAAAAGATGTTGGTGAGCTCAGGCTTATCTGAGGTAGAGGTAGAAATTCTGTGGAAGTCTTGAGCCAATGATTATTGGTTATGAGGAACTGGAAAAAAGAGACATGAAATTAGACTAGACCCTGGCACATTGTAGTTGCTGACTATACTATACATCTAGGCTTTGTAATAACATTAGTTCCAGTGTGGCTGTGTTCTCCTTAATTAATCCAAATCCATTATTTGAAGGTCTTTCTAAAGTCAAAGCTTTAAACAACTGAAGACTGTAGCTGTGTGTGCATGTGTTTGTGTGTTACAATGGTGGTTTACTGAAGCTGCCACAGATGAATATTAAATGCCACTCAATTTGTTAACCTTTAGAATTTATTTATCTATCTATCTGTGCCTATCAGATCACACATAGGGATAATACAGAAATGGTGAGAGAGGAGGAGGAGGATATCATCAGAAAGCCTGACCTACTCTCAGAAGTTAGAAAAGACTTTTTGAGAGTCAGAGAGCGTACCAATTTCATGTAATTTAAAGTCTGAATTCTTTTTTTATCTTCTGCTTTCAAAAAAATTAAGTATCATATTCTTCCAAATCAAACTATCTTCTAATTTGTTCTACTTGAGTTATGGAAATGATTCTTATTTTATCATATACTTAATCTTTTTCTTTTCAGTGTCTACAGAAAACACAATCTATCTCCCCCTGGATAGCAATCTCATATCTCTTACAATATTTCCACTTTTCCTTCTAGATGGAAAATGTGATTGACAGCATCAAATGCTTAGCTAATTTATGGAGGTGTTTTTCCCACCAGCAGCAGTGCTTTACTTCCCAAAATGCAGCTGAGCTCTATTTAAAGATTATTTAAAATTGGTTACATTGCTCCCTATGTTGCAATTAACCCAAATATAAAAAAATGTGAAAAATGTGTGTATGTAAGAAATAGTTCCACTAGATGGCAGCATGACAGATCAAGGGAAATAGAAGAATACAGAAAACTGTTCAGTTACTTTGCACCTAATCTAGTTATGCATTTAGTTATGCAGTTGCATAAAAGATCATCACTGCAGTCTTCTTTATAAAAGCCTGTCTGGTAATGACCCACTTCCATAGCCTGGTTAATTGGCTATGAAATGAAGCCGTCATACAGAGTAGATTGTGATTATCTTACATTCCACCTTTAATAAAAGATTTTCAAAAACAGTATAATTTTTAATCAAGATTTATGGAATTTTTGATAGCAAACCAAATTATAGATTCTTTACTATTCTGTACTGAATCTTAGGAGGAAAAAAATCTAAGATGTTTCCAGAAGGAGAAAAAAGAAGAGAGCTGCTAACTCTGGTCACTATGGAAACTAGAATCTACTTTTTAAAAATGTGTGTGTGAGAGAGAGAGAGAGAAAAGGGGGGGGTGTTTCTCAACTCCAAATCTTTTAATAGAAGAGAATATTTGTAGCTCAGGGTTGAACTGTGGTTCTCTCTGAGCTTGGTTGTTTCCAGCAGATAGTTCATTACCAAAGTAGATAACATCCTCAGTACCCAAAAGTGTAGGGTTTACTCCCTGTTTATGTACAATACAGACAGGGATGTTTTTTTATCCTTGATAATTCTTGATTAGTGTATTCTTTTCTGCTTGTTTGTCTAGTACTAATCCCTAATTCTTTGGATATTGGCTACTGGGCTGGGTTGTGTTCTGGTCTTTTTGTTTCCTTCTTAGTTTTTGTATTGTCTCTTTTGAGTGGCAGGTAAATGTAGTTTAACTCTATGTGTCTAATGAGGGCTGCTTTGTCTGAAACTAAGAGAACACCACAGTCTCCATAGAAAATCTTTTACATTGAAATTCTCATGGGCCACTTAGATGGACAATTTCAATGTTTAATTATTTCTATTGTGTATCACATATGGTTTCTGTTGCTTTTAATTACACAAAACCCAAAATCAATTTTATATATGCATGTTATATGTTTTCTGTAGTCCACCCATGCCGCTCCTGTTCAGTGTTTGTGAAGAAAGGAAATGCCAGGTAAAAAGTAGAACTGTAGAAGGAGCTAGTCCATGTGTCTGATGGTGCTATTAGTACAGGCTGGGTGGCCATCCAAGTAGCTTCCTCCATGAAACAGCAATCCCAAATGAGCAGAGTTCCAGTCTCTATGCACTCCCCTTCAGACCAGGCTCACCAGACATTAATGAGAGAGATACACGCAAAAAGAAGAAAAGATACATGCAAAGTCTTCACATAGTTTTTACTTGCCTTTTCATGTGTTTAGGCAGATAGCTTGGAAAAGGCTTCTTATTGCTCTTATGTTTATTTTCAAGCTGTCCTTCCCTCAATTTTGGTTTTTACTAGTATCATTGCAGAAAATGGTGGGTTTCAAAAAAATTTATTACAGGTTCGGTGGGTGTGGCTTGGTGGGCGTGGTATGGGAAAGATACTGTAAAATCTCCATTCCCTCCACACTCCAGGGGAAAGATACTGTAAAATTTCCATTTCTTCCGCACTCCAGGGGAAGGATACTCTAAAATTTCCATTTCCTCACCACTCCAGGGGAACATTACTGCAAAATCCCCATTTCCTCCCCATCAGCTGGGACTCGGGAGGCAGAGAATAGATGGGGGCAGGGCCAGTCAGAATTTTTACTACTGGTTCTCTGAACTACTCGAAATTTTCGCTACCGGTTATTCAGAGCTAGTCAGAACCTGCTGAAACCCACCTCTGATTGCAGAGTGTAATATATGACTAATGTAATTTCTGCTGTGGGAAGGAGATTACTGAACAAAAGAATCACAGAATTATAAGTTTGCAAGAGCAATTTAGGACACTGACTCCAACCCATACTCAGTGCAGGTATCCAAATTAAACCAGCCTGGAGAGAATATTATCTAACTTTGCTTGACCACATCAAGTGAAAAGGAGCCTCTCCTCCTTTTCCCAATTGGTTCTGCTGTTGAACTGCTTTTACTGTTGGGAACCCACCACCACCATTCAGTTGGAATATGCCTTCCTGTGAGTTAAATCCATTCTTGCATATCCTGCTATCTGGAATGATGGAAGACAGGTCTTGACTTTCTTTGGTGTGACATTACTCCCCCAGTCTTCTTTTCTCAAGAGTAAATATGAAAAGTTACTTCAAACTCCTCTCTTAGGAATTAGTTCCTCATCTCCTGATCTCTTGAATTCTTTTTAAAAAGCAAGCAGCAGGGAAATACTTCTATAAAGTGAAAGAAAAGAAGTTTTCATGCCCTCAACCTAAAGAAGTTATTGTTGGCTCTAAACTAAGGAAGAGATGGGTAACATATTGAAAAGAACTCATACAAGGTGCTGTCAGGTCCTGTTTAAGATATTGTAGAAATAGATTCTTAAATTATTCAGAAAACATTAGACTGAATATTAACCTAGGAGTTTTCAAATGGCTGATGCTACAGAGAGAATTGCTAACCAAATGCTTCTGCTTTTTTTAACAGCACTGGAATCTTTCTATGCTTGTAAAGACTAGTGGAGGAGGTTTAATCAGACGAAAGAGAGTGTACTTGGCTTATTTCAATGGTATGGGATTGGGGCAGTGAGAAGCTCTGTAATTTCAAAAGGCTTTAAAACAATTTGGTAGCATAAGAAATGTACAGTTTATCACCTTCTTTGCATAATGCATAGCTTAAAATAATCAGATGTGCCATTTTAATGTTTTAAAGTAATTGTTTGTTCTTTACTGGCCACAACACTTCTAAATAAGACTATACTCAAATCTTGTTAGTTATTTTTGAAAGTATTGTGTGGGCTTGCATTCTGTTTTAATGAGAAGAGATGGAATTATCCTTCAGGTTTGTTGGTTTAACTTTATTCCCAGTCTTTTTGAAGCTTGGATCTAGGGTATTTCTTCCAGTTATATTCAACACAGGCGTGTGATTGACAAGTTCATTCTACTAGTGCAATTTTCTGAATTTAAAATATTAATATGCAGAGTGTGAACTGCAATTAGAGTGTTATGCCCGTTGATGCTTTCTCTACCCCTTCTTAGGGTAAATTGTTCCTTATTTTCCATAGCTAGGGAAGTGAAAAAAAGCTAAATAATGTACATATAACCTTTTTATAATTACTCTCTGGAATTTCTTCGATTCAGGTCAATTGACTTTTTACTTAGCAAGCAAGAAATGGCAAGGTAGATTCATTCTTTAAATGAGTTATGAGAAGAGTAGGTTCCACTTCTGACACATAGAATTTAATTAGTGATAGTAGCCATTAGCTAGAATTTGGGGCTGTGTTCATAATATATCTTCAACAAGACTGGCTAACCACAATTTAACTATATTATTGTCTATATTGTGCAGAGTTAGAACACTTGAGTTAATTCAATTTTGAGCAGAACTGTGACTCAGTTAAGCATGGGTAAGTATCTCATGAAAACACAGCCTGAAGCTTTAAGATATATTTACCCATGGTTAATTTATGACAAGAAGGCATTACCACTTAGAGTGGAGTATGTAAAGGTCAGGTTTATGGAATGTCAGGGGGGAAACAAGGTGGCGCTGCTATTTTGATGCTGATATTGAGGTTCCCTCTCCATGGGTAAAGTGTAGAAGAACTCAAACTGCCCAAGGAGCTGCTGATACAGTTCTACAGAGAATTATTGAGTCTGTCATCTGTACCTCTATAACTGTCTGGTTTGGTTCTGCAACCCAACAAGACAGACACAGACTTCAGAGGATAATTAGAACTGCAGAAAAAACAATTGCTACCAACCTGCCTTCCACTGAGGACCTGTATACTGCATGAGTCTAAAAGAGGGCTGTGAAAATATTTACACACCCTCACATCCTGATCATAAACTGTTTCAACTCCTACCCTCAGAATGACTCTACAGGGCACTGCACACCAGGACAACTAGACACAAGAACAGTTTTTTTCTCCAACGCCATCATTCTGCTAAACAAATAATTCCCTCAACACTGTCAAACTATTGACTAAATCTGCACTATTAATCTTCTCCTTGTTCCCATCACCCATCTCCTTCCACTTATGACTGTAACTTTGTTACTTGTATCCTTATGATATATTGATATTGATTGTTTCCTGATTCCTTATTTGTACCCTATGACTATCATTAAGTGTTGTACCTTAAAATTCTTGACGAACGTATCTTTTCTTTTATGTACACTGAGAATATAAAGACAAATTCCTTGTGTGTCCAATCACACTTGGCCAATAAAAATTCTATTCTATTCTATTCTATTCTATTCTATTCTATTCTATTCTATTCTATTCTATTCTATTCTATTCTATTCTATTTAATCCTTCTGAGTTCTTATGCAATGATCCTAAATGTAAGGGAAACACAATTTCCCTCCAAAATTGTCTATTTATCTTTTTCAGAATTCCATGTTATAGAAACACATCTAAAAGTTCCAGGGCAAGGAAAGTATTGTTGTGATCAAGGCCCAAGTAGTGATTACTAAACACAATTCAGTCCTCAACAAATTTATTTTATTAAAACAGCTGAGAATTAATTCATTCTCAGCTTAGTCCAAAACAAAATTCTTAATAACCAGTCCGTTGGCCTTATCACCAACCTTTGATGTTTTTGGCAACCTGCCAAAGGTTTTTCTTGGCAAAAACCCCACAAAGTTCAAGACAGGCTGACAAGAAGCATGGAAATCAACATTGCTTTTCTACAAAGAACCCAGTGGCTCATTGCTGCTCTTTTAAGTCTTATGGGAGTGGCCAATCATCTTCTGGCCTTAATTCTGAGTCGTCCTTTTTGCTTTAGCTGCTCTTAGCCTTCTGGCAGCTCTTTGCATGCGTGCACTAGGAACAGGCTCCTCCTGTTTCTTTGCATCTCTGCTATCCGCCTCTGGAGGCTCTGGAGTCCGTGCATCACTCCCAGATGGCCCTGGCCCCATCTCTGTCTCCGATGCAGAACCCTTGTCCAGGCCTTCCCCTGACTCCAGGACTGGCCCATTATCCTCCCCAGCCTCCTCACTGTCTGACTCCACTGCCAGGTCTACAGGTTGCTGATAGACCACAACAAGTATAATGGTGTGTGGGAAAGACCTTGAGAGTGAGATCTTTCAGACTTGTAAGATTTGTGTCAGCTTTCCTTGGTACACCAGACAGGAAGCACAACCAGATGAGTTCATTCAACATTATTATAACACTACATATCTTGCATGTCTTAAAGTACAATCCTCTCACCATCTTTACAGTTTGAGGCATTAGTGAAGATCTCTTCTGAGCCTCTCGCCCACCTAGCAGTTGTGGGTTAACCCACCAGTTGTGGGTTGTGAATCTCTTATCTGACAGTTCCCCTAGCAAGCATCTTTTGACTCTGTCTCTGTACAGAAGTGTCAGAACAGAAGCCCTGATCCAAGATCATCAGATCAACAGCTTTGGCTCAGCTTAGGGATGCCATGCAGGTGGGATGAACACATAGAGGCACTGTCAGCCCTACAAGACAGTCACTGGGCTAAGACTGATGCCATGGAGACCTAAAGCTTTCCCCTGTCCTTCAATGATATTCACTTTACTCATTCCAGCTGTTACTGCTGCTAAACCACAACCCCTTTACATCCCAGTGTTCACTTGGATTCAGTTACAGAAAAAAATGATTAAAAAAAAAAACAAATTGTAAGCCAACAGCTTCCTAAAACAGCTAAGAAACAAAACTTGTGTTGTTTGATTGCAAGTTATAATTGGGGCAGGGGAAGTGAATAAATTACTGGATTATTTATCAGATTGTTTGGCAAATGGAGAATGTCAATATAAAAAAAAGATAAATAGCTTCCCAAAATAGAAAGAATCTCTTCTGAATATAGCCTGAATTAATTCTCACTGAAGCATGATGATTATGGTTTAGTGTTCATTGGCTAAGGCTGAAACAATGGTCCTTTAGCAGAGCTTTGCAGAACCTTTCAGCTAAACTTTTCCTGACAGTGCGATTATCTGCTAAAGCAAAGCAACAGGTGAATGCAGCTCATCTCACATCTATTAATAGCAAGTGCTCAGGCATTTTTATTAAAGGGGGATTCAGGCTGCCAATAAAGCATATTTTAAAATGTACATAGACGGAGATTGATTTTTATAAGGTAGAAAAAAATTGTTTAAAGAATTTTTTTTTCTATCTTGGAAAATGTTTCAGAAAGAATAATTTTTTGCACTGCAGAATATAATGCAATAGATTATGGAGCTGTGTCAGAAACCCAAGATTACAAGCTTTAGTTCAAGAGTACCTGGTAGGAGATATATGAAGGTTACCCAAAATGCCACAGGAGCTTTTTATGTAGAGCTGAGAATTCGGGGTGAAAAGTTAAAAAAAAACACCATACCAAAACCAAATCCTGTGCCCTTAAAGGGGGCTAATTATTATCAATAATCACAAAATAACTAATTTGATCCGCAGATTTGGTGTCCACATCATTGCAGTAAGAAAGATAGAGCAATTGATTGACACCCATTTGTTATGTACAATACCACACACATGTAAATCCAAAAAGGAGGGGGAAAAGATAATCAACAAGTTGTCTTATCTAATCATCTACAGCTATAAACTGAAGGAGCATCACACAACCATCCTGCTGAAGCCCTTCAGGTTTTAGGCAGCACTTGGAGAAGAGAATGCCAGATAATCTTATTTATACTATAGAGAGTATATGGCTCAATGCTACAGAATGTATCCTATTGATATCCTTGTAGTTTGGCTAAGGCCACAAAAGAAAAGGAAAAGAAATAGCATACAGAAATAAGAATGGTCAGAAAAACCCTTTCTTCTAGGCTTTGGACAGGGCTCATTAAGCATGCCAATCAAATAGTACAACCACCGTATCTGTTCTGTCCTCCTTCGCCTCCATCCGAGTGATGGCTTAATTAGCTGGCACTATCAGCTCTGGCAGCAAAATCGCGAGCGTCTGCCAAGTGTCTCTGTTATCTCCCTCGACGCCGATGAGTCACCCAGGAACAAACTTCAGCTCTTAGTTAATCAGTTGATTTGCCTGCTACGAAAAGACACAGCAGCTCTTGCTGCCTTTATATCCTGTGGGGTGTGGCTCCATGACTCAGCACTTCCTAGGCCTACCCCACCCGTTTCTGTTGTTCCCTCCTCTCCTGCCTACAAAACCTAAGGTCCAACCAAGCCTGATTGCCATCAGCTGGGTCTGAAGGCGTGGCCTGGGGGGGGGAAGAGTCAGGGGATGGAGGCCTCGTTATCACTTCCACCTGGCCTGCCTCTGGCACCTGGAGCTGAGCCAGGGAAGCCGGTGCTCCTGAGGTAAGTCCTGATGGCCCTTCCCCCTCACTTTCCAAGTCACAACAGTGCCACTCAGAAAGACCTACTATACCGTATAAAAAATTCCAACAGATTTTCTTGAAGAAAAGTTAGGAAACTGGGACACAATATGTATGTATATGTGCATACATGTTTGTGTATGTACTACATCTGTAGGTCTGTGTGTATAGGTTGTAAAAGGTAGTTGTTGTACCTGCAGATATTATATTTTAATGCTTTTAACTTTGTTTTTATGCATGTGGTTTAAATTTAGATATATATATATATTTCCATATCCATGTGTTTTTCTAGAAGAGAAAGTCGGGAGGGTACAACAGCAAGGGAACTGAAGGATGGCAGTAATTTGTAGCCTTTCCAGACCTTGACGAAAGCCAGGGTGTCTCCGACCACAATCCTAAGGTTTTTTTGCCTAGGACAACAGTGGCATATGGATTAAGTCTTCTTAGTGAAAGCTACTTTCTTACAAGCCAGCCTTAAATTCCATTCTTTCTTCCCCTCTTATTTTCTTATGCAAAACTCCCTGAGACTCTTGGGAAATTTACCAATGGATTAATATCAATAAATCCATGATACTTCTCCCAAAATGATTGTGTATTGGGTTTTATTCCTATTACTTCATTTGCATCCATGCAATAAGAAGTTTGCAGAGAGTATGAATGTCAGATGGAGAAGCCGATTTAAACTTTTTCTTTTCGAAAATCTATTCAGTTTAGAATTGGGTAGTTGTTGTTTTTTCCCTGTTGCGTTCTGAGCAGGCACATGATTCCAGAGGCAAATTCCATTCATTTTAGCTATTGTTGCTTTATGGAAATCAATCTCCATAAATCTCAGGTTTTCTTCTTTTCTCCCGTAGAAATGAATTTCAAGTCTCTTGCATTCTCATCTTCACAATGTTTTGCCACTTGCTCATTACAGCAGTGATGCCAATGACTAGTCTATCAACTCTGCAGTCATTTTGCAGATGTTGTGTGGTCCTGCAAAAACTCTATTCCATGCATTCGCTGTCTCCTTCCTTTTGGTTCAGGGGTCTTCTCTGCCAGGGTCAAGAGAGTCTTCCCCAGCATTCTTTTGCTAAAGTTGTCATCCTAAATCAGTGCCATCTTTTCCCTCTCAGCTGAATTAGAAAAACAGTTAATGAGCTGTCCCCTGGGCCCATCTACTGAGTCAAATGATTTATCCTCAGCTGCTGATCTACTCAGCAACTCAAGGGACTGTGTATGGATTTTTCTTTCCCAGAAGGAAAGCTACACTTATATATACACACAGAACTTGGCAGGTGTCCTGCTGAATTCAGTGGGACCAGCTTCTAAGCAAAGCAGGCAAAGCAAATTGGATTCTGGGCTCAGACAATAAGGTGAACTTAATAACTTTGGATGGCACCAAGCTGGGTCAATGAAGATAGAAGTTTCTGCCTAAAAGGAGCAGCCTGTGCATTTAAACTGCAACCTTTTGGAAGCTCCCCTTGAGGCAGAAGGAGAATGCAGTGAGTGGAGCCAGAATACCAAATGGTTGTAACTTATAGTCGTATGTAGTCATATCACAAATGAGGAGGTGATAAGCTGCCTGGGAAAGCAAAAGGAAATCATCAAAACCATTAAAAAGTGAAAGTTAGAATATTTTGGACATGTGATGCGAACACCCAGAAAAATACAGCATCCTTCACTTAATCCTCCAGGGAAAAAATGAAGGCAAACGAGGTTCAGGCAGAAGAAGAATATCATGGCTTCCAAAAACTAAGGGACTGGTTTGGACAAAACTCAACAGGGCTTTTTCATGTGGCTGTTGACAAAAATAGGATTGTCAATATGATCGCCAGTGTCTGATGACTGATATGGCACAAGAAGAAGAAGCAGTCATATTATACATAGCTTAAAATATGGTTATTTAGGCTAGCATTGTATCCATGCTGCTTGTGTGCCTGAATCCACAACCACATTTCAGCATGCCAGTCACTTGAGCATGCTGCCCCAACCGATTTGACCTGGTGTTTTTTGCTTTCCCTCTTTCTTATCTGCATCCTTGTCTTTCCCTTACCATCAATAAGATCCTTTGGGTATTGGCTTGAAACAGCAGACTTAGAACAGAACCATTTTAAATTCCACCAGGAATAGAGAGTAGAGGAACCAAACCAAGCTGCAGAAAAGAACAAAGCTTACCATAAGAGGGGAGGTGAGGGCAGGTGGCAACCTCTAAAACCAATTCAAATCACTCTCCTGGAAAGAAAAATGCAGGCAATACAAAGGAGGACATTCTGCTAATGAAAACAGAGAAAAGCCTGAAATGAGTTGGAACTTTAAAAAGATGGAAAGCAAATTTAGAGTTAGCAAAAGCTTGGGAAAGACAAAACCTGAATCTCCCTCAAGAGAGCACCCAAGCAAATGCAAAAAACCTTGGCTCACTTCCCAGTCCTTTCACCACCGAAGGGAATTGTTAGCCCTCTGGCTGATCAAACAACTGAATAAATTTACATTTGTCTACTCCTCAAACAATGCAAGAGGAGGGGATAACTACCTATAATGCTGCAAGAAAATCAAGGGCATAATTGGATGATATATTTCTCCTGTGTAATTGGTGCTCTGTGATGCTTCTTCAATCCTCACCCAGATTAGAACTGCAGATCACATATGTGAGGCAATCAGAATTATGGAGGCAGCTAGGATGTCCAGGGGTTTAGAACTAAAATCCTCAGAAGAGTGATTGAGAGAAATGGATGTCTTTGGCTTTAAATAAAATAGTGAGTTGAAAAAAGAAGGAACAAAATGTGTTCAGTTTGAAAAGAATTGAATGAATGATTGACCTGAATGGTTGTAGAATCCCACCCTTGCCCCCTCAAAAAAAGCTATGACCTAGAAAAGGGGTCTGCAAACTTGGCTCTTTTAAGACTTGTGGACTTCAACTCCCAGAGTCTGGGAGTTGAAGTCCACAAGTCCACAAGTCTTAAAAGTCCACAAGTCTTAAAAGTCCACAAGTCTTAAAAGTCCACAAGTCTTAAAAGTCCACAAGTCTTAAAAGTCCACAAGTCTTAAAAGTCCACAAGTCTTAAAAGTCCACAAGTCTTAAAAGTCCACAAGTCTTAAAAGTCCACAAGTCTTAAAAGTCCACAAGTCTTAAAAGTCCACAAGTCTTAAAAGTCCACAAGTCTTAAAAGTCCACAAGTCTTAAAAGTCCACAAGTCTTAAAAGTCCACAAGTCTTAAAAGTCCACAAGTCTTAAAAGTCCACAAGTCTTAAAAGTCCACAAGTCTTAAAAGTCCACAAGTCTTAAAAGTCCACAAGTCTTAAAAGTCCACAAGTCTTAAAAGTCCACAAGTCTTAAAAGTCCACAAGTCTTAAAAGTCCACAAGTCTTAAAAGTCCACAAGTCTTAAAAGTCCACAAGTCTTAAAAGTCCACAAGTCTTAAAAGTCCACAAGTCTTAAAAGTCCACAAGTCTTAAAAGTCCACAAGTCTTAAAAGTCCACAAGTCTTAAAAGTCCACAAGTCTTAAAAGTCCACAAGTCTTAAAAGTCCACAAGTCTTAAAAGTCCACAAGTCTTAAAAGTCCACAAGTCTTAAAAGTCCACAAGTCTTAAAAGTCCACAAGTCTTAAAAGTCCACAAGTCTTAAAAGTCCACAAGTCTTAAAAGTCCACAAGTCTTAAAAGTCCACAAGTCTTAAAAGTCCACAAGTCTTAAAAGTCCACAAGTCTTAAAAGTCCACAAGTCTTAAAAGTCCACAAGTCTTAAAAGTCCACAAGTCTTAAAAGTCCACAAGTCTTAAAAGTCCACAAGTCTTAAAAGTCCACAAGTCTTAAAAGTCCACAAGTCTTAAAAGTCCACAAGTCTTAAAAGTCCACAAGTCTTAAAAGTCCACAAGTCTTAAAAGTCCACAAGTCTTAAAAGTCCACAAGTCTTAAAAGTCCACAAGTCTTAAAAGTCCACAAGTCTTAAAAGTCCACAAGTCTTAAAAGTCCACAAGTCTTAAAAGTCCACAAGTCTTAAAAGTCCACAAGTCTTAAAAGTCCACAAGTCTTAAAAGTCCACAAGTCTTAAAAGTCCACAAGTCTTAAAAGTCCACAAGTCTTAAAAGTCCACAAGTCTTAAAAGTCCACAAGTCTTAAAAGTCCACAAGTCTTAAAAGTCCACAAGTCTTAAAAGTCCACAAGTCTTAAAAGTCCACAAGTCTTAAAAGTCCACAAGTCTTAAAAGTCCACAAGTCTTAAAAGTCCACAAGTCTTAAAAGTCCACAAGTCTTAAAAGTCCACAAGTCTTAAAAGTCCACAAGTCTTAAAAGTCCACAAGTCTTAAAAGTCCACAAGTCTTAAAAGTCCACAAGTCTTAAAAGTCCACAAGTCTTAAAAGTCCACAAGTCTTAAAAGTCCACAAGTCTTAAAAGTCCACAAGTCTTAAAAGTCCACAAGTCTTAAAAGTCCACAAGTCTTAAAAGTCCACAAGTCTTAAAAGTCCACAAGTCTTAAAAGTCCACAAGTCTTAAAAGTCCACAAGTCTTAAAAGTCCACAAGTCTTAAAAGTCCACAAGTCTTAAAAGTCCACAAGTCTTAAAAGTCCACAAGTCTTAAAAGTCCACAAGTCTTAAAAGTCCACAAGTCTTAAAAGTCCACAAGTCTTAAAAGTCCACAAGTCTTAAAAGTCCACAAGTCTTAAAAGTCCACAAGTCTTAAAAGTCCACAAGTCTTAAAAGTCCACAAGTCTTAAAAGTCCACAAGTCTTAAAAGTCCACAAGTCTTAAAAGTCCACAAGTCTTAAAAGTCCACAAGTCTTAAAAGTCCACAAGTCTTAAAAGTCCACAAGTCTTAAAAGTCCACAAGTCTTAAAAGTCCACAAGTCTTAAAAGTCCACAAGTCTTAAAAGTCCACAAGTCTTAAAAGTCCACAAGTCTTAAAAGTCCACAAGTCTTAAAAGTCCACAAGTCTTAAAAGTCCACAAGTCTTAAAAGTCCACAAGTCTTAAAAGTCCACAAGTCTTAAAAGTCCACAAGTCTTAAAAGTCCACAAGTCTTAAAAGTCCACAAGTCTTAAAAGTCCACAAGTCTTAAAAGTCCACAAGTCTTAAAAGTCCACAAGTCTTAAACATATGTGTAGCTGGTCCCTGCCATTTCCTCTGGTTAGGGTTAGGGAGACAGAGCTGGAAATCAGGTAAGATCTTGCCGAGGAGCCCCATTTTGCTCCGTGTGCCCCAAAATAATAAGACCTCCTTGAAAATAAGGCTAAGCGCCTATTTTGGGGTTCAAAAAATATATAAGACAGGGTCTT